>NC_142522.1:34590951-34698451 GCF_964205215.1 Stylophora pistillata
AGATTTTTTATGTCTTTTTCATGGGACTGAGACCATGAAAAAGCCATTAAATTAACCATGAAAATCCTGTGAAAAATCTGTGAATTTACCATGAATAAATTCACAAGATTTTCATGGATTTTGATTTCATAGTTATACATTACAGTGACATGGCAGTGATAATTCAAATTAGGTGTAAAGAAACCATATCAATATATACTGCAATTACATGATTGAGCATCATTGCCACTTCAGTGTGGCACCAATCGATCAAGAAGTTGCAAAGATTTCAATTGAGACCAGTCAGCTTAATGAATTTCAAAATCCTCATTCTCCTGAAAATTCACACAAACGAAATGTCGATCAACTGCAAAAACAAAACATGTTCAACATTCAAGTCTTTGTCCCTAATTTTATCAGAAAAATATAAGTACAACATTTGCACTGGTGCACTCTACTGCTTCCAAAAATCTCTAATTGCCTAACCCATTCATGACCTGAGTTCACAAAATTTCCCATTTGGGTTTGCCATATTTGGCTGTGCTGAATAGCCAAAAAATGGGAAAACTTAATAAACTTAAGACCTTAGATTATAATCATTATCATGACATCTATATATACTGATAGCTATTGATATTTATCATGCTGCATTATGGTTCAGTCATGTTGATTTACCTTGCTGCGAATCTGTTCTAGAGAGTTCTGTGTTTGGAGAACGGTAGTTATCAGTGATGGTGGCTGAAGATGTTGATACATGTGCTCCTGAACCAATTTGGTTTATGGTACTTGGGAATTTGGGCAAGGACCTGTGATGACTTTTTCCTGCCAAAGTTTGAAGCATTCTAGTCCCTACCAAAGAAGAACCTACAAACAATAAGGACAGATCTTTTATTGATATCTTTTTGGCACCATTCCAAAAAAATTCAATCTTAAAATTAAAGGAAAAATGCACACCTATGAATAACCCATACAAGCAATATCTTGGACACTGACTACAAATAACCATAAATATATCACTTTATTTGTAAGTAACCATTTGGTACAATCTTACCCACTCCACTTGGTCCATGTTTTTGTAGAACAAGTTGTCCTGAACATCTATTTGCTGCACGCTCTGAACCCTCACAAGCAGTCCCTGCCTCTGGTGCTCCCTAATCAAAGCAAAAATACATGCTTACTTAACAAGCTCTTGTGATCGAAAAATGTTGTACTAGTTAGCTCTTGCATTATGTTTTTTGAAAAAATGAAACATAAAATCCATTGTCCCTCAATTTTCAAATGCAGGTCTGTTTAATTTTTTCAACAGTGAATTCTTATAATTCAAACTTCGTGCTAGCACCATGCATCCTCCACAAGATTCGAATTAGCAGTAATTGATCACAGTGATTTAATTACAAACTTTGAGTAAAAAGTTAACAGCAATGAAATAAGTATTAATGGTTCAATTCCAACTGATTTATTCTGTTCTGGTTTTATTTTAAACTTATGGCAGAGATAATTTGAATAAATGGATTTAACAGTCTTTTATATGCATTTGCACAATTTCATTTAAAGGTATTCAGATATTCTTGACTTGCTCAACTAAGCATTAAGGAGAATATCACGTACTTGAAGGTGAAAGGAAAACTCACAATTATCATAAAATTCTGTACATAGTTCAATTGATGGTACAAATTCTTCTAAAAGTACTATCAGAATCAAGTGAGAGGGAGAAGATAAATTTTCCCAGAAAGCTGGTGCAACAAATATTAAGATTTAGTGTCACGCTCCGGATGCTGCAGACACGTGGTGTTGTGCACCGGAGTTCGCCAGTATAACCACAGTGACGAACTTTAGACAAGTAGCAGCATCAAACTCTTTATTCACTTAAGCTGGCAGTCTTTGTACAGCACAGGCAGTAAAAACTATAGAATGGATACATGAAGGTTCAATATAAGGAAAACTGAAAGGCTACAAATAAACGAATAGGGCGAAACTAGAAATGATAAAAATGAGGAAAATACAAGCATAACTTACATCGGATCTTGACTCCAGGGTAGAGAACTACCAAACTCCATTTGGCTCAGAAATGGTTTCGCTACAATGACTCCTCGCAACTGAACTACATGCTATTAGAAGGCGAATTTAGTTCTTACACTTTGACGCAGGGGAAGTAGAAATGAACAATGCTTTGTGTAGCTAACTTCAAGCGGATATTCGCTAGTCACAGAATAGAAATCAAATAAAGCACGCTAACAAATTTGATAGACAGTCATTGAAAGTTTCTTAGTTTCTTTGTGCTAAAAAACAGAAGAGTTACATAAGTAAAAAGATTAGAGTTCATGTCCGTAAACGTGACATTTAGTACAATTGGTCTTGCTGGTGAGATAGAGATGTGTTAGACTTGCCCCAAGTTGTCTTTTTATGCTCATCTTTGAGAAAAACGAGCGACGAAGTCAGAGGAAGGAGCGACAAAGTCGCGAAGAGACGACTTGTTGCGCCTGCATGGATTCGAATTTGATTTGCATATTGTTGGCGGGAAATTACTGCAATGACGTCATGGACGGCTCGTATGTAAAATAGACAGTTCTCGAATTACTGGATAATTCATAACTCAGGATGGATGACCTGACCCCAATTAAGACTATTTCTCGGGTCAATATCTCCCCTAAATCGAAGCCGCTGTTGTTTTAACCGCTCTAAATTGCGGCCTTGTTAGCGAAAGGAAGAAATTCGCTTTGATCACTTTTGCACAGTGCACTACATCAATCCTTACATGTATGTAAATGTGAAATATCAGCGAGAAAGCTGTGGAAGACAACAAAAGCGAACTTGAGACAGAAGAAAAGGTGATAAAAAAGTAGTATAACTGAGAGCTTTCTAACAGTGTAACGATGAAAAGAATAGAGCACTAACCATTTCGTCACACAATGCACTTCATCAATGAATACAGCTTCGATTTTAAACAACAAACATATGAAAATACATATATATGAACTGTGGTTATGAAACGTATATGTGCACGATCCTTCGCAGTAAAGCACTATTTAAGCAATAGTGAAAATCAGACCTGAAAAAAAAAAATTCAGGCCTGTACGGGATTCGAACCACTGACCTCTGCGATATTAGTGCAGCGCTCTACCAATTGAGCTAACAAGCCAACTGGGAGCAGGCCATCAAATTAATTCGACATAAACCCGTAAGATGATAAATCAAACAACAAACATATGAAAATACATATATATGAACTGCGGTTATGAAACGTATATATGCACGATCCTTCGCTGTAAAGCACTATTTAATCAATAGTGAAAATCAGACCTGAAAAAAATTCAGGCCTGTACGGGATTCGAACCACTGACCTCTGCGATACTAGTGCAGCGCTCTACCAATTGAGCTAACAAGCCGTACAGGCCTGAATTTTTTTTTTCAGGTCTGATTTTCACTATTGCTTAAATAGTGCTTTACTGCGAAGGATCGTGCACATATACGTTTCATAACCGTAGTTCATATATATGTATTTTCATATGTTTGTTGTTTGATTTATCATCTTACGGGTTTATGTCGAATTAATTTGATGGCCTGCTCCCAGTTGGCTTGTTAGCTCGCTGCACTAGTATCGCAGAGGTCAGTGGTTCGAATCGCGTACAGGCCTGAATTTTTTTCAGGTCTGATATAAGCTTCGATTTTGATCTTTAATGTGAGAATCGTGGACCGATGACTGCCAAACAAAGCTTCGGGGCTTTTGAGCACAAGGTTGTATTTGCCCTCTGAGGCTTCCTTGTTTTCGGTTTCTGAACTGTCTGGACCCACAACAACAGCCTTGATTCCTTTTCCTCGTAAGCTAGACACTTTGTCATTCATTAGCGAAACCAGAGGAAAAATTACAAGGCACACCAACTGAATATCATCTCTTTCACCATGTTTGAGGAAATCTATCGCAAATGGCGCGATATAAAAGGTAAGACTTTTTCCCGATCCTGTCGGCAAAATCATCATTCTCACTGATATCTTCGAAATTTAGCAAATGACGGTTTCTGATTGGAGAGTATTGCTACCACACCCTCTGACACACCGCCGACCTAAAATCTGGTCGGTTGGATTTGGCACACTGCAGGTGAGGAAAGTCCGTATTCTGCCCCCTGGACTCTCACAAAAACAGACTCTGCGAAAGTCTAGAGATGTGTGTGCTCTGATTGTTTGAAGATTTAATGCCATCTTTTGCTATAGTCATCTCGTGCAAATAAAACTATGTGACCAGGCTCACAATTGTACATGACATTGCAATATTTTTTATTATAATTTTAGAATTAGATCTTCAGAAACTATTTCCTATGATAACCAAATTATCACACACACAGAATTTGCATTATAAATTTCCTTAAGTCACACCATCACACCTAACTATTTCCTATGATAACCAAATTATCATACACACAGGATTTGCATCATAAATTTCCTTTAGTATGATCACACCTAACTTCCAAAATTTTAGAGAATTTCCTGCTATTGTTTGATTCCTTATAAAAGAAGCACAGTTAGTTTAACTCAGTAGTTCAGAGTGTCAAGATCAGCACTTACAAGCTCAGAACCTCTTGGTCACAGAAAAACTAACTCCAGTGCATGTAACCTCAAGTTAGTGACCTATTTTACTGAGGATTTGCTTGCAATCACCCTTTCTTTTTATCACTATTATTTCTTTTGTAATTTCCTGTATAAATAAATTTTATTGTGGCTATAAATCTGTCTCGTTGTTCAAATAACATCAGAACCTGCCTCGGTCACACCATCATTATAGCAAGGGAGGGAGCCCAATTTCAAAATGGTTTCCTCATGTTTTAATGTACATGTTCCTTTTGTTACCTCTTTTAAAGAGCACAAAAGATGCTCCTGAGTTTGGCGTAACATTTTTCAAAAGGAAGATAGTTACTGTTGTGTATTCCGAATCAAAGGCCAGGAACACAGTAACCAGATCAAGATGGCGGAAGAACTGTTTTTTAATCGAAAAGCAGAAAACCTCGTGTACAATACCTAATATGGAAAACAGGTCTCGTGACACTAGCTTCTACATAGAACAGGGAAACCAAAATTAGGAAAAATCTAACAGTTACCACAGTTAAGTTTTTGCTAATTGAAATAAATAAACATGTTTAATTCAAGTGGATATATACTGGTTGCTTATCTTGATATGAGTAATCATTAAACAATTCAGTTGTAACAGAATGGTGTCAATGACAAAGCAAATTTACAACAGAATTCAAAAGTATCTGAGCAGTAGTACTATAAATTTGCCTGAGGCTTAGGAAATATTACTGCAATTTGTGAAACAAAACAAAACAAGATGAAAATCTGTAATTTGCAAAATAGAAATCTGTAATCGGCAAAATGGAAATCTGTTAATGATTTGCAAAATAGAAATCTTTAAATCTCAAAATGTTCTTCCTCTTCGTTGAACTCATTGCCTTGAACAGTTGGTACCTGACCTTCACTTTAAATGACTGGTTTAGCGTATGGGGGTCGTGGCCTCTTTGAAGGACTAGAGCACATTTGCACCTGTGACTTACAGGATATAGTGTCAATGTGATGTATAATGGACAGACTCCACTTGAAGAGAGATTGGGGGTCTTATCACTACAATCAACTTGTCTAATAAATGATAAACTTGTATCTAAAATTTATAGTTGTGACCATTTATCTCCAGGTGAGGTCCCCTAAGGGTTTATAGATGAGTATGCACAACTTTAATATTGCCTCACATAGATTCAAGGACAGAAGTCACGTAAGCACTTCTGAAAAGAGATCTCATTTTCACTGGGGTCATTCAAAAACCAGTCTAGAAGGTGTTATTATTACTCTGTTGTATCATACTGTGAAGGAATACGGTTGGATAAATGTAGTTATGAAAACAAAGACCCCAAAAATGAACACCTAAGACCCCCTACAAAAACGAAGACCCATCACAAAAACAAAGACCCATTACAAAAACAATAAAAAAAATAAAGCAATACAGAAACAAGACACCTGAATTCTTTTCTGGCAAAAACCACAGGGAGTAATGGTGTGAAAATGCATAGTTACGTGAACCAAGACCCAGAAAACGAAGACCTAAAACCCCCTACGAAAACGAAGAGCCATTACAAAAATGAAGACCCATTCTGAAAACGAAGACTCATTATGAAAACGAAGACCCCCTACGAAAACGAAGACCCATCACGAACACGAAGACACATTACTAAAACACCACTACTCCCTGTGGTTTTTGCCGGCAAAGAATTCAGGTGTCTTGTTTCTGTTTCGCTTCATTGTCTTTATTGTTTTTATTTTTTCCGTAATGTGCACGTGTCTTCGTTTTCATAGAGGGTCTTAGGTCTTTGCTTTTGGGATATTCATTTTCATAACTATCGTTGGATAAAATTGAATGCTTCAAATCATGGTATTGTCCTCCACTAAAGTGGAACCACTCAAATAAACTGTTTATCTTATGAAATCAATGTTAGCATGCAGATTATCTTTAACAAATGGGAAACACCACAGCGTACACTATTGAGTTATGGATGCACACGGGAGGTTGCTAAGCACAAAAGAAGCATAAGAGTCGTGCGAGGCGATAGCTTCTTGAGGGCTTAGCAAACCTCTCAAGTGCATCCATAGCTCAATAGTGTATACTATGGTGTTTACCATTTGCATAACATTGATGCATTGTAGCAAAAGAGTTTCCTTTTATTTAACAAATCTTACGTGTCAGTAAAGATTTGGAAATGCAAAGACTGGCAAAAACCAACGATAAAAACCGACGTTTCGGTGTCATCATGACGCCATTGTCAAGGAGAAATAAAAAATTACAAAGTTTGTGGCAAGGTGTAACGCTAACATATTTATGCTGATTTAGTGTTACACCTTGCCACAAACTTTGTAATTTTTTATTTCTCCTTGACAATGGTGTCATGATGACACCGAATCATCGGTTTTTATCATTGGTTTTTGCCAGTCTTTGCAAATCCTACGTGACCAGAAAAAACAAACACGTGCGGAAAACTAGTCTTTGCATTTCCTCACGTCAGCAGCGTACACCCATGGGCAAATGGTGGACACTGACTTGACCAATCAAAGCGCGCGCTTTACTTTGGTTATGTTATAATAAAGTTTCTTCTCAAGGCTGACACTGGGCAGTAAGGACCAAACAGCTCTTTTTTTAATTGCATCTGAATCAGTCTGCAGAACTAGTGTACTAAGGTATGGTAAAGGTAAAGTCTGTTTATGAGCCTAGTGGCCCATTAGGCCGGTGCTTAACTCCAGTTTCTGTAGCAATGAAGCCACTAGGAGTATTTCTACTCCCCCCTTGATGGGATGACAGTCCATCACAGGGTTACCCCCAGCATTAAATTTGCCGGTACCCATTTATACACCTGGGTGAAGAGAGGCACTGTGAGAGTAAAGTGTGTTGCCTAAGAACACAACACAATGTCCCGGCCGGGGTTTGAACCCAGACCACTTGATCTAGAGTCAAGCGTACCAACCATGAGGCCACCGTGCCTCCACAGTGTAATAAGGTTACTGTAAACAAAATCTGCTCATATTTTTCAAAATTTAGATTTTGTTTTTACTTGTTAGTAAGAGAAAGCAAGTCTTAAAAAGAAGACAAGATAAAACTGAAAGGGTGTTTTAGCTGTTGGAACTGATAGCTGTTGGAGTTAGAATATGTGACAAGATGAAGGTTGTTTACAATGAAATGACATGTCTAGAGTCTAATGTGGCAAAATGGAATTTGATTGGTGGAATACAATTTAAGCACATGAACAATTCCCTCATATTGATTGATTGGGTATGTTCTGTTTGAACTTTGGACATGGCCATTATATCATATGGTGAGTAAGAGAGTGGTAAGCAAAACATGTTTCAACTTAAAACTGATACAAAAAATTACCTGCCAACCTTTGTGATCCTGATAAATCTCAAACTAAAGCAGCAAAGCTCATATAAAGGCCTCAAACCATTACAATTACAAAATGAACCCACAATTAATTTCTGGTTATAATGTCTTTGTGTGCAGCCCCCTGATTCCGTTACATACCCTAATATCTGTATGGTGCACCGAAGTGGACAAATTAAAATACTTGTGTACGGACATATAAGACTTGTTCTGTAAAATACTTTATACACGACTTGTTGCGAAAATATAAAACTTGTTTTGTAAAATATACAATTTGTTGTGCAAATATAAAACTTGTTTTGTAAAATATAGGACTTGTTGCAAAAAGATAAGACTTGTTTTGTAAAATATATGACTTGTGAAAATATAAGACTTGTTTTGTAAAATATATGGCTTGTTGCAAAAATATAAAACTTGTTGCAGAAATATAAACTTGTTTTGTAAAATATATGATTTGTTGCAAAAATATAACACTTGTTTTGAAAAATATTTTACTTGTTACAGAAATATAAACTTGTTTTGTAAAATATACGATTTATTGCGAAAATATAACACTTGTTTTGTAAAATATACGACTTTGAATAAATATAATACTTTGACTTCACCAACAATTTGAGTGTTCAGTGGTAAGTGGAACACAGCCCACCGCTCCCTAAGCCTCAAAAAAGATGGTGGATGAGTTGGGAGCTCTTCTTAGAGTGTTAGAACTTGAAAAACAAATTTGCGAGGACGTTAGATGAAACTTGTTTGTGGCAGATGAATAAGCAGCTGAAAAACTGAGGAATAACTCTGTTCAACTTATCATTGCATAGTTAAGTGATTAACTATGGTCATTGCTAGCAGACAACTATCATTAGAAATCAGCATGCACCCAGCTGCAAAGCAGCTGACCACAGACAGTGGGTGCCCTTAAAGTACCACTTTTCACTGCGAATAAGTCTCATCTGCAACAAGACTTATATTTTACAAAACAAGTCTTATATTTTTGTAACAATTAAGTGGTATATTTTACAAAACAAGTCTTATATTTCCGCAACAAGTCTTGTATTGTAAAAAAAAAAGTTTATATTTCCACAACAAGTCGTATATTTTACAAAACAAGTTTTATATTTTTGCAACAAGTCGTATATTTTACAAAGCAAGTCTTATATATCCATACACAAGTATTTTTGTCCACTTCAGCACACCATATATTTGACTGGTGCAAGCAATACATACACCACTCTATGTGCTGACATAGATTTATCTATATTTTAATTAATAAAAAAAAAACAATTATAACTCAAAAAGAGATGTTATTGCCCTAAAGTTTCTAAAGGATACTGTTAATAAATGTATAGAGATATGGTTTTAGTAGTTATATAGTAATACTAAAGAAATACAAACCTCAGCAAGTATGTAAAGGGCAGAATTCCCTCTTATGTGCCTTTTAATATCGGCCCCACTCCACACTCCAGTTGTCTGTTGATCCTCATGAAACTCCAGCTTTGATCTATTGTCAGCTGCTGATGCACAGGAAAAACTGAAAGAAGATATCAGAGAAACAAAAACTAAGTAGAACAATGGAGAGACATCTCTATCAATCTATTGCAAAAATGTGCATGATCAACCTCTAAAAGGAAAGGGTTACTATCCTTCATCATGAAGAGGGCCAAGACAAGATGAACAACTTCTTAATATTTAACTAGAAATTAAATTTCCTCAGCCTTCCTTCAAAGATGTAAATTTTCCATGACCCTGACTTTTCCCACGCCTTGAAGTGATTCATTTCGGCTTGAATTTTTCTGACCTGTGACGATCACACCCATCATTATCATGGTGAAAATGAAATAAAGTTATCTTTTCGAAATAGCTTTTTGTTGACCACAAAAAACAGTAAAGGACAGGTGCCATCCACTTTCAATCTCCTAGTCCAACTGTCTGCTATCTTTGCTTGTACCACGTGTTCCTCTTAAGTCTGTATTTTCATCTTATTCAGTTTATTCTTAAAGTCTCTATCTGTTTAAAAGACACTGAAAACAACCATGACATTTAGAGATTGAGACAAATTTTTCCCAGCCATTGACTCCACAAGCAAAATGGTAAAATTAAGTGAGGAACAGTTCCCAAAAGTCATTGTTGGCTGAATATTGGCCGACTGTCAACCGACAGTTTTAGTTATGTTTCAAGCCAAATTCTTGGCCAACTAGCTGTCGGCCAACAGTTGGTGACCTGTCAGTTACTTGTCAGTGGGTCATAAACTGAAATGATCGTAAACATTTTCTTATCTATTGCTTCTAAAACTAAATGAAAAGGGGAAAAGTCACTTAAAAAAGATACATTGCACTTTACTTTCAATATATAGTTATTGCAATTTTTGCCTAGTACCATTAATTATAGTTTTGCAATGCATTTTATGGTGGTTGAAAAACTAGTTTTGGCTTTGCTTATTTGCTACCCCAAAATGGAGAAAAGAGTTTTTTGTGTATAGACAAGGATAATAGAAATAGGTACCAAGGTTACCCTAAATTTTGGTAAATAGTTGGAAGATAGGTTAAACAAGCTTATTTTACCGTTTAAACAGAGTTAAGTAGACAGGTACAAACAGTGCAATTGACAGAGTTCTATTTACTGTTTTCCACTGGAAAAGTTTTGTTTCTGGTTTTGGTCAATTTCTGATCTAGTTAAAGCTGTCGGCTGACTATCGGAAATTTATCGGTAACCTGTCGGCTGACAGGTTACCGACCTTATCAAGAGTTATCAAAATCCAAAATGAAAAATTGGGGTTGCAATGCTATATTCTGAAGATAATAAAGTTTTTTTGCAATTTTTGCCTGGTACCATTAACTATAGTTTTGCAATGCAATATATGGATATATTATATGCATTATGTTTTTATATGCATTATAGGATTTTTGTTTGTGATCAACTGTTGAGGTCATAGACGAAACTAGTTTTGAAGTTTTCACAGTAGTGTGTTGGAAGTAGAAGTTATTTGGAGTTTTTCACTTACATTGTTAATATGGAATAAAGTTTGAAATCTGAAAAAAAGCTGATGTTGCATTTTTTAAAAAATGAAAAAATTAAAATTCTCCAATCAATTCCATTTAAATTCCCTTTTTTTAAAACAAAAACAATAGCATAACGATAACAAGCAAATTATGATCCTCAGAACAGGGTCATGTAAGTTTTTATCATGAAAATGATTGCAATGAGACCACTTTTAACCCTTGTCACTCCACTTGCACAATCAAAAAACACTGGCAAAACAGTTTTTGCACTGAATGAAAAAATTAACTGTGTTTTATAGAAGTTTTTCTTTTTCCTCGATGCCATCAAAAATGGAGGTCATCACCCATTTTCTTAAGTTATTTCAGCTTTTAAAAATTTGTCATCACACTTTGTTCTAGGTTTCCTAACACCTCCCCTATAGGTAAACTCATTGACACCTGTGTTGCAGGATTGTCTTACATGAGAGAGGCTTTCCCTCTACCTCCCCATGCTAAGTAGTAGTAATGTGATTGCAACAAATGATCAAACTGAAGTCCATGTGGCTGACTATCAAAATTTTTTAAGTTGGATTTTCCATTCCTTTCCAACCATGTTAGCCGGCCTTAATTTTGGAGTACCAAATGAAGAGAATATACTACTGAATACTAGCTCTTTTCAAATATATATATATTTACGAATACTTAGACACTCCCAGTTCAGTGACTAGCTGGTTTAAATGGGGCCCTGTGTAACACCCACCCATCCCACCCCAGGGGAGGACATCCACCACACAGTAATCTCATGTGTGGGAAATTAACGTCTCCTACCCCTAACCCTGCAGGAGACAGGGCCTACGGTTTATTCCTCCTTATCTGAGAAGACTAGAATATCTATCCATTTCTTGATATTATAGAAAGGTAGCAAATTCTCAGTTATTTTAAGACCATGAGTATATCGGTCCGGCCGAGGCTCGAACCCTCAACCTCCTGCACAACATAATCTGGCACTCTAACCTATTGAGCTAACAGGGAGGCAGTTGAAATAATAATAGATATCAAAGTCTTAGAGGTGACGGCATAAGCTTTTGATTGATCAACATTCCAATTCTCAGATGTGATACGAATTATGGCGATAAGTGAAAACTGAACTTTATTACTTTAAGTGAGGCCTAGCAACAATTTGACAGTTCCACGGCCCAGTTAATATCATGTTTACTCTATGATGTGTCCATAAAGTGTTGTTTGATTGCAGTTTTTGAGTCAAACTGTACAGCTTTCAGAATTTTTATACATGCAAGAAGTTTGGGCATTTTATTTTTTCACTCCTAACTCAATCAAGAAATTTTTTGAATAAAGCTTTTTTCTTGGTGATTTTCGTCTTGCTACTCAGGCTTGATCCTCAAGCTTGTTTGGACAAATGCATAAACATCCAGTGATTTCAAGTTAGTATTTATTCTTCAATTCAGAGTAAAACTTTATATGCATATGTACTGTCATTTTCTTTGAAAATAAGTTATTTAAATGGTCTTCTTTCATCAGAGTTTTTGGATAAAGATGATTTCAGGAAAAATACTACATATTGCGTTTTCTTTTTCTGTTTCCCCATAGGCAAGTGAAACACTTATGAATCTATGGGTAAAAAATTTTTTCTCATTTTCCTCTCAGTGTTTTTCAATGGGACTAATTGTCCAGTAAAATTTTCTTCTTTCAGTTGAACCAAAGGCAGCACGATTAAACCAATTTGACCTGTAAATAAAAGGGGTGATCATTGCTGGAGACGAGTTTTTACACCTATGTGCGAGCATGAATGACCATGGCTTGTGCACAGCTTGAGTGCACAGTGGCAATAGCAGGCACCACGTGAACAATCTATAACCTACGAGGCTAAAAACTTTTTCAATCACAGGTAGCCCAAGCATACTGTGTGTGATTTTGTGGTATAAAGGTCATTAACAGTGATAAATAACAGATTAAGATTGAATTTCAAGTATAATAGTAAGCTGTTGAAAAAAAGAAAAATTGTTAAAAAATTGGTAGAATTACAGGCACATCTCTCCAGATGACGTTGTTTGACAATAGTGCAAATGTAACAACCTTTCTATTGATCCCCAGGAGAGTCTTTAATTTGGTGAGATATGCTTCAATATTTGAATCCTGTAATAGGGACAAAAGGATTATGTGTACTTACAAAGCCAGAATGGGTGGTAAGACAGAGCAGCTCCCAGTTTAATGCAGCAAAATTGGGAAATTTTTGCCCCTGGAAGTGCTCTCATGGGTGGAAATTTGAGGGAGATCAGGCGACTTTTGTGGAATTTATTGGCCTTTGAGTGGTGACAGTTGGTTTTCGAGACTGGTTGAAGTTTCCAGCCTTGTGTTTTTCTATATATACAGCTGATTGATAGCACCACACGCATTACAAAGAAAGTTGCTAAAGCAGTGTTAATAAGACCATAAACAACAAAGCAGCTACAGAAGAAAGGTAAGGAGACTACATGTTATATTCCTCACTTTTATTATCCTTTTTAATTTTTTCTTAATTTTTCTTAATTTTTCCTTTATTTAACACCCCATACTTCGGCACTTATCAGCGGCCATCCCAGGGGGTGACCCCAGGGAACCCCCAGGCATTTGCACAGCAGCATTTACAAATCCCCCCCTACCTAAAACCAAGATTGCTCTGCTAAGTGAAACAGTGCAACATTTCAAAAGAATCTTATTTGCCATAATTAATTTTATATTTAGTAAATTAAACATATGAATTAATTAAAAATAAGCAAAGAAAGCTGTTCCACTTATTTTCTACACATGAGGAGGCTCAGTTTACCATGTAAGTGATGGAATGGGGAAGGAGAGAATATTCTTGTTTCATGGTAATGAAGAACTAGGATTCCTTGAATATTTTTTGAAATGCTTTATATAATTTGCCAAAATATAATTGGAAACAAGTAAAGTTTGGCAATTGATACATGTATTTTTTTGGGCAAGTAACACAATGGAAAGACAATAATGAAAGCTCTGTTCTCCTGATCCTGTGTTTGTTTACAATGTAGAATTTACAGTTTGACACAGATGCAATCCACAAAAAGAAAAAGTATCCATGCATATTTGAAAAAGCAGAGAGCCATCTTTTTAAAAATACTATAGAAATACCTGGGTTTTAATCAGGTACATGGCATTAATTAAAGAACGAGGTCTCTTTTCTCAAATGCATATACAATGGCCAATGGTGGAGCTACAAATCCCATGGGTCTTCCCCTGAGGATCCTGCTATGAAAGTGCGAAAGCAATCCAATCCCCCCATCCCGGGCTTAATATTTGCAAACAAAGCTAACAAATGCCGGGCCATACCCGCATATGTCCCAGGGGTTACCCGCCCGGGATGGCCGTTAATAAGTGCATTACGCTTAAAATTCGATCTTAATCTATTCTGCAATACCGTTTATAACCTTTAGAACCAAAATCACACACAGTACGCTTGGGCCGCCTGTGATTTAGTTCGAACATACATTTTTGTGAAGAAATCGCGTGCGTTTCAATATTTCACCACATTTTTTCCCGGAACTACAGTTAAAATAATAACGCTTCGTTTAACAAGGAAAAAAAAGTGGCCCCCGAAGGCTTACCGCATACTTGAAACAATTACCTTGTATATTTTTCCAAAATTGGGAAATTTTGTTTCAGCACCTCTTCGACATCTGATGCGCTCATCCTATTTGTGAATTCTACATCAGTTTTGAATCGACCACTTGAAACGTTCCTGAGTTTGGTCAGTCCTTTGTTATTTGGTAACGGAATTTGTCCGTTTTCGGGAAACACATCAATGCCTGATCTCAACACGAGCACACTTTTAAAGTCTGATTTCTTCTTGCTCGATGATGATGCAGAGACGTCAGACTTACGCTTTTTGCTATTTGGTTCTTGGCCGCTTTGACCATCTCCATGTTGAGGGCGCTTTTCCATCTAAGACCTACAAATTAAAGATGTTATGTTGCAGAAACCAACATACCGGTTATCTCAACATCACAGCA
Source organism: Stylophora pistillata (assembly GCF_964205215.1). NCBI lineage: Eukaryota > Metazoa > Cnidaria > Anthozoa > Scleractinia > Pocilloporidae > Stylophora > Stylophora pistillata. The sequence continues at coordinate 34,605,837 of NC_142522.1, forward strand.
ACAAGTTAGACATCATGGAATCTTTCTCAGCTTTGAATCTACTTACAGTGTTTAATGGCGTAGTTCCAAAAAATATCACAAGCAGTAACTTGTACAACAAGATGACTAACTTATGCTTGGATGACACGAAAGTCATATCATTAACACTAATGTTCTTAAACTACAGTGAGGCCTCGACGATCTATATAACAACGCATTTAGTACGCATGAGTGTACAGTCCATGTGAACGGAAGTACAACCTAAGTGACCTTTGTAATACACAGTACAGCGTGTGCAGCCACAGGCTACTCAAGCTCTGCATACTTAATAGAGGGGACTATGAGCTCTGTGAGAGGATTATTTTATAGGCTATAATACGAGGAAATACTTTAAAGCTTTGTATGGGAACTTACATTCCGCCTGGAACTCCGTTAACAGTGAAGCAAATTAACTCCAACCTACAAATAGTGTTGCCTGTGTCATAATTGTTTTCTAGTAGCGATTTCAAGTTCAGGCCATTTCGCCCAGTTTAGCTGAGATCTCATCCCACTACTGTTTGCTAAGAAGAAGGAAAGAGAGGAAGGCTTCGTCAAATAAATGGAGCAGTCTTTCGTGACAAGAAGACGTGGTTTATGCTGAGAATCGAACAATTTTTTAAAGTGGATCGTTGGTCTGACGAAGCCGTCCTCACTTACCTTTTTCTTAATAAAGGCAGTAGCGGGTGAGATCTCAGGTAAAACTAAACAAAATGGCCTGAAATCGCTACTAGAGAACAAAAAATAACACAAATAACACTATCTGAAGGTTAAACATAATTTTCTTCGTTATTTACGGAGTTCCAGAGGGGAGCCGGTAAATTCCCATACAAAACCTTATAATGTTATCCTCTCATGGAGAGCTTGTAATACAATCCTCTCAGGGAGAGCTTGGCCTCCCTGCGGTGAAGCCAGGTGCTCTTTGGTGCGCACCCGATCCTCACAGCTTTGTGCCAGAATATTTGAGAAGACCGACGAGATATGAACGGAAGTGGGACCTCGGTGACCCCTGTCAAGACGGGGGTGTTCACTGGTGCGCCCGCGATCCTCACAGCTTTACTCGAAAATAGCTGGGAAGAACGATGAGAGGACCAGGCCAGAGTAGATGTGAACGGAAATGCAACTTCGGTGACCTTTTTTTTCTTACATTTTAATAGCAAGAAAGACTAAGAAACAAAGAATGCCATAGGGATGGTCAGCAGAAGTAATAGACCCCATACTAGACCGACCACCCTAAACTTAAGAATAAAGAGAGAAATAAGGAATCGGCGTAGACATTTGTTCGAACAGTTGAACTTTAAGTGAGAATAGCCTGCGTGTAGCCGTATCCTTCCCCCCTCCCCCCGAGGAGAAATAATTCTCCTCGGGGGAGGGTATGGCTAAAAACATAAAAATAAAATCAGTAAGAGTCGAACGAGTACGCTGGTGTACAATTCTATGCCTCTAAAAAGGGTAGACATAAAGTAGAGTCCTAGTGAAAAAATGTAATGAACGGTATTATATCGGACAACAAATCCAGGTAAGAAAACGCAAACAGTAGGTGCCAGGCCAATTTGTTTTTTCTGACAGAAACTGGAAACCAGCCCACAGGCAGACATACAAAACAACCGGTGGTTGACTGCTGGTTTTTAAAATTTTCCTCGCTCTGTCACGCAATAATGTGAGTGCAGAGAGAGGGCCAGTATTGAACTAGTTTGAAAGGAGAGATAATCTGATGATGTTTGCGTTTGACCGGCTTCTGTTCCTCGATTTCCTTGTTCTATTAGAAGGTTAAGAGATTTTGATCGGAATGTGGCTGCCAAAACAGCAGAAGAAAGTCGTTGGTAAGACAGTCCCCAGGAAAACATTGAAAGGCTTGCAGCATTGCTGTGCTTTTAAAAATCTGACCACTCAGAGGCCATAGGGTAGGCCACAGGGTAGGCCATGGCCTACACCATTGCGTAAGCTATGGCCTGCCCCAAGTTTTGTCCAGGCTACACAAACGACATTCAACAGGATTTGGTGGAAAATAAATCTCGATTTAAGGTAGTATGTACGTGCAGAAACATAAACACGGTAATGTGATGGTGTGTACAAAAACTTGCATGTTTCACGTTTGAACAAATACATAGGAAGCTGAATACTGTAAACAAAAATACACCTTGTAGCACACTGAAAATTTCGACGCTTTATACTCGTTTACGTCTCCAAAAAGCTTTTAAAACATTTCTTGGCGGCTTTATTGTCTGACATGAAATGTTCACCATAACAGGACAGCGACTTTTACTTCAGTTGGACGATCAACAAGCAAAATAGTTTCCATAAAAATTCTAGCTTTTTTGGTGAAAAATTGCCAGCAAGTGTGTTAAAAATTCAGTCTACCGCCGGCAGCCGGCTGTTATTTGAACCTTAGGATAGTGCCGAAAAACGATGCCGGATCAGAGTATCCAATCATAATTGCTCATAGGGCTGATGGCTGACTTACCTTTTAGGCAAATCAAAAAATAACAATAATCGAGTGCCACTGCCATCCACCGACAAAAAAATTTCGTTTTAAGGACTCCCGCTTTTAAAGATTCCCCGAATTAAAGATTCCCGCTTTTAAAGATTCCACGTATTAAAAGATTCCCGCTTGATTCCCGCTATTAACTCGGATTTCCCGTTTGAAAGATTCCTGCTTTTATATATTTCCCGTTTTAAAGATTCCCGCTTTTAATGATTTCCCGTTTTAAAGATTCTCCATTTTGAAGATTCTCCGTTTTAAAGATTTCTCAATCCCCGTATCCATTCCTCATTCCCCGTTCCTTATCTTAAAGATAGCCTGTCACGCATTCGAATTATTCATCGAACACATACTCTGCTTATACCTCATATAAAGTACAGCTCTGGCGTCTGCTAATGTTTCAAATTACATTTGCTCTTTATGGCTTAATGACGCAACTCCTCCTTTAATAATTTGAGAGGTTGCGTATGCAATCCACACTTGCGGTGAACTGACCGCTTCATTCTTCCGGTCTGTAGAGTTTTCCGCAGAGATCCTCGTTTCGCAAATTACAGGTGTCCATTTCGCAAATAACAGATTTCTATTTCACAAATCACAGATTTTTACTTCGCAATTCATTAAACAGATTACTATTTAGTAACAGATTTTTATTTCGTTTCGCAAATAATTAATTACGGTAAGCCCAATTTCCAAGCAATAAGGGGCCGACCATTTAACTCTTGAGGGGGGAGGGTGGGTGATTTTGAAAAAAAATTTCCTGTTAGCGCTTGTTGGAAGAAAAAAATTGCATGCAGCCCAAATGTAACAAAAAAATTCTTGCGTTGCTGTAAGAAAGAAAGAAAAAAAAATGTTGCAAACCATCACATTGCTTTTGTTCAACTTTGAGGTACTCAATGCAGAAGTGGAATGAAAAAAGGCTGAGCAAAAAGTATCAGAGCTATCGTAATCAACTAACTTCAATTTTGCTTTCACATTTGTTTTGGATATTTAAGTCCACTTTTATATTGCAACTAATGATTCCAGCAGCATTTACCATGCTATGAGCATTTCTACTGAAACTGCATTCTGCTATTTTTGGTTTTTTTTTTTTGTTGATTAAGAAACTAAATGTTTTCACCTCTGCCTTTGGTGCATCACTTTATTTGACGTAATATAAAGTGATTGTAAAGAATGACTTTCCGAAAACATAGAAAAATTAGAACTATTGCTGCAATGACCACAATGTAAATGTAAATACATTTTGTATATGAAAATACATGACCCTTTTTTGAGGGAAAAAAAGTCCTGCAGAGAAATCAGGAGGGAAAAAAATATCCTGTAGAGCATTTAGAACGGAAAAAATATCCTGCCCAGCAGACTGCTAGAAAAAAAGTTTCTTGATGACCAGAAATCACCCACCCCACCCCACTCAAAAGTTAAATGGTCGGCCCCTAAAACAAGGAAATTCCGCAGGAAAATATTTCACAGTGGACTTCATATCTCAGTAAAGGTGCAGTTATCGATAACAGGAGCCTCGAGCTTGCATTTTATTTGAGGTAAATTTCTTCATTTCGGTCACGAAGAACAAAGGAAATTGAAGGAAACTAGCTGTAATCTAAGGAATCAAACGCTCTCTGATTACTTCTAGTGATATGTTCCAGCAACAGCAATTGTAAAACTTTGCCAAAAGGAGACAAAAAGAAAACAGAGGGCCCTTAGAAGGAATTCTCGAATCCTGACAGAAATCCGGAAATCCGGATACCCCTTCGGACATTTATGGCTAGATGTTAACATCGAGTGGCGTTAAACGATTCGTGTAAGCCGCACCAAAAACGAAACGTCCAACAAAGAACGCTTTTCCTGTAAAGATAACAAGTTAGTTTTTCTATGCGAGTGCCATAATCATCATCAGTTTTAAAAACGAACCTAGTAGCTCTTGGCTGAATTCTTTCCAAATTGTCGATGTTCCTTGCTTTGTGTTAGGTGACCAGATAATGGCACACTTCTTACCGGGGTACAATACAGCGCCTTGAGGGTGCCAACATCATCAAGAACTTTGCAAGTCCTTTTAATAAGAGCATAAATCTTGTTTACTTTACTAAATATTTTGATGACAGTTTGTTATAAGTGATTAGGGCCGAGATCACAGAATTCAGAAGTTTCTTCTAAAATGTTGGTGTTTAGGCTTAGTGTTAATAATAATAATAACAATAATAATTATAATAATAATAATAATAATAGTTTAATATTTACATATGATGCACGATCCTCGCAGTAGAGAGCGCTATTTATGCAATAGCGAAAAACAGACCTGAAAAGAATCAGGCCTGTACGGGATTCGAACCACTGACCTCTGCGATGCTAGTGCAGCGCTCTACCAATTGAGCTAACAAGCCAACTGGTAGCAGGCCGTTAAGTTGATTCGTAATAAACCCGTGATGATAAATCAGATACGATGAATATATGAAGTTCATATATTTTGAACTGCGCTTATAGATACGTATGATGCACGATCCTCGCAGTAGAGAGCGCTATTTATGCAATAGTGAAAAACAGACCTGAAAAAAAATCAGGCCTGTACGGGATTCGAACCACTGACCTCTGCGATACTAGTGCAGCGCTCTACCAATTGAGCTAACAAGCCAACTGGTGGCAGGCCGTTAAGTTGATTCGTAATAAACCCGTGATGATAAATCAGATACGATGAATATATGAAGTTCATATATTTTGAACTGCGGTTATAGATACGTATGATGCACGATCTTCACAGTAGAGAGCGCTATTTATGCAATAGCGAAAAACAGACCTGAAAAAAATCAGGCCTGTACGAGATTCGAACCACTGAATTTCGCTATTGCATAAATAGCGCTCTCTACTGCGAGGATCGTGCATCATACGTATCTATAACCGCAGTTCAAAATATATGAACTTCATATATTCATCGTATCTGATTTATCATCACGGGTTTATTACGAATCAACTGAACGGCCTGCCACCAGTTGGCTTGTTAGCTCAATTGGTAGAGCGCTGCACTAGTATCGCAGAGGTCAGTGGTTCGAATCCCGTACAGGCCTGATTTTTTTCAGGTCTGTTTTTCGTTATTGCATAAATAGCGATCTCTACTGCGAGGATCTTGCATCATACGTATCTATAACCGCAGTTCAAAATATATGAACTTCATATATTCATCGTACCAGTTTAATATTTGTAGTGCGCAAATTCATTTACATATGATCAAATGCGCATAACAATTATAGAATATAAAAATTACATCATATAATAAATTACAGTAAGACCCTTATCAAATTTACAAAACTAATTAAAACCTTTTCTAAATTGTAAAAAGCTATTAAAGTGTTAGAGAGAAGAGGCATTCTTTTCTCGGTTATACGCATCAATTTACACTTCTTAACATAAAGTCCATTGGGTTATGCTAACTCTAGGCATATTGAATATCCAGATCTGGCTAAAACTCACACTGGTCTGAAGGACGGTTAACCACTGTAGATGTTCTGTACACTCATCAGCATACAATGCTTCTGTGTTCCCAGGCATTTAACTACATCAGGTAAATCGCTGATGAAAATCACCAAGACTAATGGCCCTAATAAGGAACCCTGGGGTACTTAAGATGGAACTGACAGTCCAGATAGTGTTCAATGCGCCAACGATCCTCGCAGTTCTATGCTAAAGTATTTGAGAAGAATGGAAAGGACCAGAGTGGTTGATGTGACATGACCAGAAAAATCCAACGAAAAAACAAACTCAGATATCAGTGACAGAGAGGGCGTGGTATCACCATCAGCCACCTCGAAATATGCTCATAAGAGCTGGTATCACGAGGGAAACGGTTGTTAAATGTGGGGGTCAGCGACACTTGAAAACCAAAAGTTGTTTACACATTCCGACCTTCCATTGAGTGATCCTTCGAAGAAGACTGTTTAATTGGTCCTGGACACATTTGGTCACATGTCGCGGTTAAATTCTTCTGATTTATTTAGCCCCAACAATTCCATTCATATGTGTATTATTTTCTAGGTAAGGACCTGACGTTGGACAATGTTCGATGGCTTGCAATTTTGAACGCAAAAACATGAAACATGTGATTGAGTGGTCTTATCATAATTTACAACTCTTTTTTTTTTCTTCTTTCTGTTTAAACAATGTACAATATAAAAATTATTGAATTCGATTTTTGCATGATATCATGAGTTATCAAACCTCGTGTCTGTATTATCTCCCTTAGTTTTTGACCTCAGCAGATAACTCTTACTTCGGCATCGATAATTCATCACATCATAATCAACCTCATCCAATTAAAGCTTATTATCACCTGAGTTTTTACACCAGTCAGTGGTATGTCTCCCGAGTTAGGAGGAAGTCTCTAGGGTAGTCTGTTTTCCGAGACGTCTAGGTAAAAGTTATTTTCAATCTTGTTTTGAAGTAACGACCTCTATTAGATTCGGCTCTTACTGAAAGCTTAAAATAGGAAGATAGAGATTTCTCGGCCAACACCCCAAGTATTCCCTCTAGGCATAAGAGATTATCAGTTCATTTTCTCTGCAGAGGCTTAATCGTTTGAGAGTGTAACATCTCGCTTAGTCACTCATGCCCACCAAGACGAACACGAGATAATGACATAAACCATTCACTTTTTCCGGCCCTTCGCAAGTCTTCCTGTCTCACGTTTTCTCCACCGTCCACTGCCTCATTATTTTCTACAAGGGAATAAAGCAGTGGTGATAGAGGGTATGCCAATTTACTTCGTTTTCTTTTACCATGGGGGTAACCTTCAGGTACAGAGTTACTCGATGGGTTACCATGTAATACAAGTACCTATATGAATCATTACGGAGTCCTATATGGATCATTACGGATTGGCGATAATTAGAGTTTTGCGGGAGCAAGGTTTTTGTTTTCGATACAACTACAAACTCGTCTTTGGACGGATTTTTCTGATTTTCTGAGTAAGCTGCTGAATTTCATGCTACCAAAAAGAAACCGTGCATTTACAAATTTTCCAGCGAAAGAAGTTGTATTATAACATAACCAAGGTAAAGCGCGCGCTCTGATTGGTCAATTTAGCGTCCCCCATTTGCCCATGGGTGTACGCTGCTGACGTGAGCAAATGCAAAGACTATTTAATTTTTCCGCGCGCGCTTGTTTTTTCTGGCCACGTAAGATTTGTTAAATAAAAGGGAACTCTTTAGCTACAATGTATCAATGTTATAAAACAAATGGTAAACACCACAGGGTACACTATTGAGTTATGGATGCACTTGGGAGGTTTGCTAAGCACTCAAGAAGCTAGAGTCGCTCTCGGCTATCGCCTCAAGCGACTCTTACGCTTCTTTCGTGCTTAGCAACCTCCCGCGTGCATCCATAACTCAATAGTGTACGCTGTGGTGTTTACCATTTGTTAATGAAGGGTAGCTGCAAGGTGGATGATTCGTAAGGGATACTTCGAGTAACTTCAAATACAAAGGTTGAAGAGTCCTTTTTTATTTCCAGCTTCTCGTAGACCGAGAATATGTATCAAAGCCGATACGAAATATATCGACGCGAGTAATCTCTTAGTGGCTTATTGTTGTTTCGTCGCGGTATAGCTTTCTTCCAACATTGGATGAGATTGTAGGTATCATTGGTAGAGGTTTAATTACATGGATGGGTGATCTCGATTGTTTGTTTTTATGGAAACCAAGTACACTGCCACCCCTCCAATTTCCCTTTATCAAGTTGCCTCTGAGGATTCACATAAGAGATATTCATAACTAAATGATAGTATAAGCCATTTGTACACTTTCTTAAGTTTATTTTACAGCTAAGGTTAGAGTACTGTTCGTATTTTGCAAGAAAGCTTTTTACAATTCTTTTTCAATAACTACAGTACTTAATTGATAAATGCACACGCAACAAACCTTCACCAAGGTAAAATAAGTTAATTAAAAACATTTTATTCTCAAAGATATCAAATAATTTTAAAACATTCTTGCACTTGAGAACTACCCTCTATTGATGCCTACTCTACGTAAACAAGATCCTCATCATCATTCCTTCATTTACGTGAAAAGTGTTTTCTAAAAAGCTCAAATTTCGTCCGTTTGTAATAATTTACAATATAACAACTTATTTCGAGATACCTAAGTTAAAAGTAATACGTATGATGCACGATCTTCGCAGTAGATAGCGCTATTTAAGCAATAGCGAAAATCAGACCTGAAAAAAATCAGGCCTGTACGGGACTCGAACCACTGACCTCTGCGATACTAGTGCAGCGCTACTAGTATGCGATATATGTGATACTATATGCGATACTAGTATCGCAGAGGTCAGTGGTTCGAGTCCCCTACAGGCCTGATTTTTTTCAGGTCTGATTTTCGCTATTGCTTAAATAGCGCTATCTACTGCGAGGATCGTGCATCATACGTATCAAATACCGCAGTTCAAAGTATATGATTTTCATATATTTATTCTATCTCATTAAAAGTAATAGCACAGTTTCTTCAGTACGTGCACCAGTTTCTCCCGCAAGACTTGACAGAAATGCCGATTAGACAAACGAGGTAAACAGTTACATACGCGATATCAATTTTCTTCCGAATGTCTTTAGCAACTTTTAAAAAACACCAATGATGCAACAGTAGACAAAATTTTCAGATTAATGACTTAGTTAGAAGATAAATTCAATCTTAACGGCATTGTATAACCACAAGTTTTACCATCCCACGTGTCACTGCACCGTAAATGAAGGAATTTTTATGGCGTCTATATGGAGGCTTGTACACATTCACGAGTACTACGACAGGTCTTTCCAGACCACTGTACTTCAGAACCGTGCTGATGACAATTTTGTTAGAATCATTTTCCTTTGCAGACTCCCAAGATAAACCATTCAACGTCGCAGATAGCCTGTCTTCGGAAGGAATTCTATCATTCTTTGAAAACAATACAGCGATATCTTTCGGATTGTAACCCTCTCCCAAAAGCTCGCACAACGTGTCATGGAGAACATCTAGTTCGATTTTTTCACTCTCTGAATATGTTATTATCCTTACATCTTCTCCGTCGAAGTCGTGCCCAATTTCAACCTCGTCTTTCAAATCCTTGTAGACAAGATATTTTTTGGCATGCTTGAATATCTTCGTTGAGTTACGGATGACCTTTCGTAACCTAAAATGCGGACGTTGTCTGCTTTCTTTAGGAATACCTAGTCAGTAAGTAAGTAAAACTTTTACTTAGACACGATAGGGATTAAAGCGAGAAGCTGGTGGGTTCGAGCAAATAAAGATAATAATAATTCAGTATAATAATAATTAGCCTATTAAAACTTAAAAAAAAAAGGATTACATCAGGAAAATCAACTTCTAGGGGTAGTTCTTGGAAATTGAATGTGTACAATACAAAATTGTCTTGTTGATAACTAATACTGACAATTTTCATTTCTAAAATTCTACAAAATAGACAGTCATTTAAAAACAAACTACCGGTAATAAGAAAAAAATGTGAAGAAAAAACAAAGTAGTATTCCTTGATCCGGCTTGAGTTCCCCAGAAATAGGGTTCTCAACGCCTTAACAAATATTTGCATGTCCTTTTACGATATCCGACAATTCTAAATGGAATCTCCTAGAAGCTCGCGAACTTCTTAAACAAAGTGAGGCTGATCTCAGCAGTGCAGAGGACGCTGAAAACTGATGGCGTGAAAGTAGCTTGCTCCACTTCTAACACAAGGCCAGCGTTCTGGCGCTTCTTTTCTGTTTAGTGCTGCCTGAATATCTGATCTGGATTCATATCTCTTAACAATAATAATAATATAATAATAATAATAAGACTCCACTAAAAAGTTACCGACTGATAAACTTGTGGCCCTCTTAATTGGGAAATAAACATGATAAATAACCAAAAACAATAGTGTTTTAAAAGCCCCAACTGGCAGAAGCCAGACCACTTGGCTATATACAAATCGCAGCCAAGGAGTTAAACAAGAAACAACCGAAAAACAAATCCAGTGAGTGGCAGGCTGAAGGACTTGAACCCAGGACCACCAGACTGCAAGTCCAGCACCCTAATTATTCGGCCACATAAAAAAAAAATCATTAAGGCCCGAGCAAACGGCTTCAACATTTGCTTCAACATCCTTTCGATTTTGTTGAATGGCAATGTTGAAAGCGTTTACCACCCCCTTTCAACCGTGTTGAAATGTGTTGAAACGATGGTGAAAGAGTTTAAAAGCCTTTAATCTTTGCTTCAACATCTGCTCAACATTTCTTTTGTTCTCTGGAATGTTCGGAATGTTGAAGCGGAGTTGAAGTCATTTGCCCCGCTCTTTCAACATTGTTGAGTACGTGCATGCGCAATTAAGAAGACGTAACCATTTTCACCATGGACGCAAAGACGGTTGCATAGCAGGGCAATTTTGTGTGTGGCTGTAATACGTACGGGCGATAATATTTCGATCAGCTGATCCTGCAATGAAGGACTACGACACGCCAGACGATTTTGAAGTAGAGATCAACACTGCAACAAGGAAAAGAAAAGCACCGGAAGCGGATAAAACAAAGAACCCAAAATGGAAGTCTGGCGAGATAGAAACGCACATAGATGAGCTGGAGAAGCGAAGCTGTCTGTGGGACGTCTTTGGTAAAGACTACCACAATCGCGAAGAGAGAGAAATCGCTTACACAGAACTGGAAGACATATTTAAGCATACTAAACAAGATATTAAGGCAAAAATAGCGAGCCTGAGGACGCAACTTGGTCGCGAAATTGCCAAAACAAACTCTTGGAAGTCAGGAAAAGCAACCAGTGAAAAATACAAGCCCTTGTAAGTGTCTAAGGCGTGCAAAGAGCTGGGCCTGAAACTAATTACCAGGCCACTCGCTAAGTTTTGTTGAATGAAATGTTGAAATTGTTTGCTTATCCCACCGTTCAACATCGTTCAACAACCTTTCAACAGCGTTGAACAAAATCGAATGGATGTTGAAGCAAATGTTGAAGCCGTTTGCTCGGGCCTTTAGAATAAAATATCCCTACAGTTAAAAAACAAGAATAAATTTAGCCTACGTGTAGCCGCACCCTCCCTCCGACAAAGGAGGAACGGAGCGAGAGAGCGTCTACGAAAGGTTGGCACAAATCGTGTTCTGTGACGTCATTCTTAATTTATGCAAATTTTTCTACTTTCGCGTAGAACGCGGGCTTTTCAGGATACAAAATACCAAGGATAATCTCAAGCTGTGTATCGGCTATTCTTTCGAGCTTATCTTCGGTTAAATCAATGAAATAAAGTTGCATTTTGTGTTTTAAAGAGATTACGAAAGCTTACGAGCGATTTTTAGTGACAAGCAACAAGAAAACGTCCTTCGACGTGCAAGTAGCTCTCGCGAATTTCGATTTTGCTGTATACACCGTGTCTGAATACATTTGTCGCCATTGTCTTGGAATTCTAAAGAAAAGACAAAACTTAAAACAGAATCTTGACGATCTCAAAGAATGCATGCGAACAGAATATGCTGGAAACGTGGAGAAAGTAGAATTTGATTTTAAGCCGAAATAGTTTCAAGTGAGTACGGATTTTTCCTTCGAGCGGCCAAGGCTTGAGGGTTTTTATGTAAACTCAATGTAGCAAGATGTTTTGTCGCTGCCACCAGCATCTCCACTGTATTCGTCGACGCCAAAAAAGAGATCTAAATACATCTTTTTCCTCGAAGAAACAATAGCTTCCCGTTGCTCTTCGTACAGTTCTGGAATGCAGAACGTTCCGCAAACTTGCTTCAAAGCAGCTTAGTAAGTCTCTTTCATTTCTGAAGTGAACGATCTCGCCGCCATTTTGCCGTGAATTTTGCCTGTTTTACATTTCAACCAATGAGCGCCTCCGACTGAAACGATCGAACTCGGAGCCAGTGAAGAACTATTCTACATTTTCTTGCAAAAGGAATGATGTCACATAACACGATTTGTGTCAGCCTTTCGCAAACGCTCCCTCGCTCCGTTTCTCCTTTGTCGGGGGGAGGGTGCGGCTACACCTAGACTAGAGTACAACAGTCCTTCTCAGAACTACACTCACCCGGGCGATCAGACTACACCTTCACTAGAGTAAATTATGGTGAAACCTAGGATGAATATTGAATTTGGACGCATACCTGATGGAAAAGAGTGACTCTTTTGGCAGAGGTCAATGAAACACCACAAGTAGCCTGGTCTGTCGGGGTCATACCGTCGCACCAGATCCTTCGCCTTTTCATACCAGGAAAAAGTACCATATGGCTGCTCGAAGTATCACATGCTTAGTTTGTGGAAAATCGTCGTCGATGAAGGTAACACGGCAAATGGCATTGCACAGACCGGTTTTCCTACCGAGTCAAACAAAATGTGATTACATAACTTGGCAACATGAAGTTTCACCATACTGATAAATGACAACCACTTAGCTGGTTTCTGGTTTAAGACTTTTTAATTTCAAATCTTAGTGGAATAACAATAGCAAATGGCCAGATAAAATGAGTCAATACACCATAATTCAAGTTCAAATTCTACTGCTAGATTTAGGTTTGGTCTCAAATGCACGAATTAACAAGACCACCAAATGGGAAGGGGAACAGTTGAGGAGTTTAACCAGTTACTTGTACTCATCATTTTGGAAGCAGGCCAGTTTTAAGGAGGAGTTGTTACCATGGGCAATCCTTACCGTACTTGGCTTGCAATGCCTTCATTTTCGCAAACGTAGAGGATTTCATTCCTTTGTAGTTTCTCACGGCGTCTAAGCTCTCTCATGAATTCCACTGCAACAAGCGTCTTTCCTGTTCCAGCGACCCCCTTGATCCATAACTCCCGGTTTACTTCAATCTGCTGATGGACCAAACGAAACTGTTCCGTGGTGAGAAGGTTAAAAAAGGTTACGCCCAATTTGCAGGAGAGAGTTGACGGCACAGCAGCAAGAGTTACCACCATCGCTTTCAGAATCTCATTTAGTTTCTCTCTGGGAGAGAGAAGATCATATGACTTCGGGTAGCGGTCGTCAGGTGATGGAAATTTTACTTCTCTGCCTGCGCGACATGGTAGCACATGGGATGACACATAAAACTTTTGGCCCCTGGCGCCATTTTCGGAAAGCCTTTTCTTTATGGACTGTGCAGCCTCTTTGCTATATTGGAAAGACGTCTCATCCGCCGCATCACAGAGAGTGTACAGATGAAGTCCACCCATGTTTCTGCTGACAAGAAGAACGTCACAGATGACGCTATCAACTGCTGTGCCTCCAGTATCACGAAGCCAAGAACGCGATACAGCCAGAAATCCCCGAAAACGGTCCCTGCGACAAACCTTTTGGATGTTGCGAATCACTGCTTGTGCCTCTGCTGGAAGGCTAGACTCTACACCTTCCGGTGAAACTGGGAACGTGTCATCGCCTGATATTAAAATTTTAATGTAGAAAATGTAAACAAAGAGAACATAATAAAAAAATACTAACAGTGAAAGTATTTTTAGTGCATTAAATTTCGTGTAAGGAGATTCTTCTCGCCCCAAGGCAGTCGGAGACAGGATTATGTCAACCAAGAGATATGGGAGCAACAAATATTCTACACATCACTTTAGTATCGGCACTCTGTGGGTGCTGTGGATCACAGTAAGGGGTTTTTCGGCTCAAATGCTATTTCTCATAGCAAGGTAAGTAAACAAATTCAGATTTTCTAGAAACTGTGGAGTATTACATATGGAATACAATTCATGTGTTCTCATGTTATTTTTCTCCAGGCAGCCAGACGCCAACCAGTTGCGAAGAAAATATTTCTGTTTCAGAGAATCTAGTCCTTAAAAAGCAAAAGTAATCCATGTTGTGTACTTGTATCGACGAAATTTCATTTCAAGGTTAAAAAGTTTTTCAAATCATATAGAGATTTTGCACAACTTTTATAATTCCTACCAGAAGGATACCAGGTTATATGCTGCTGTTCTTACCAATGAAATACGAACCAGGTAAATTTCGAAAAATCAGATTAAACGAAGCAGTCATCAAGCTTTTCAGTTTAGGATTCTCATAGAAATGCGACCTACCTTTAAAAAAGGCATCCCTTATCCTCTGAACATCGCCTCTCACCGTTAAAAGATGCCCTTCAGAAACACGCATCTGTTGAAACCTCGATAGCATATCAATCATCCCTGAAAAAGAATGATGCAAATTAACAATTTGACGGGTAGTAGGATAGGGTTCAAATAATCCAATAAGAGTGCTTTTAGGCTAAGCTTTGTAAAACCAAAATAAATTAACCAAGGCGAGAAATTTCTGGCCCAATCATAGATTGAAGAAATGGTGAAGTAAAGCAAAACCAAAGCAGTTCCATAATAATCATGCTCTTGTGGTAAATGAACAGAGTCTTATTATAACTGGATAAATTTTCAACTGAGTGATGAAAGTAACCAACCAGGGTTGTCACTTGGCGCCAGTTCCCGGAAAAATTCGCGGGATAAAAAACCAGCGATCTCCGGTTAGCATTTTTGGCCTACGATCGCTTGGTAAAGCACAACAGGCACTTCTGAGGTTACACACTTACAATCTTTCATCGCCTTTGGGCAACCGTATTTAAAATTTTAGCTGGCAGTGTAATTTCTTAGTTACAACCGTGGCTAACGTATTCCTACTCCAAATTAGAAAGCATATTTTTGTCAAGTACACACCTCTGGTGTTCCCTGTCAAATGCGCATCATCTGACTTCATTCTCCCTTTCCATTTGTCAAAATCAAGTTGATGAGGAACCTGCTGGCCATCTTCATCACACTGTAATATATAGCTTTCTGGGCATTTTCCAAAAATTCCTCCAGCATCCCGCATTCCTGCCATTTTAACTACAATGACAGATTTGGATTCAGATCCAGAGACATCAGAGAAGGTTAAATCCCAATGGATGCCTCTTTGAAGCTTAAAATTACAACACATCTTGTCAACAAGGGAACTGACACATTCTTCCACATGCTCTTTCTTATTTTTCACCATGTCTACGCCCGAAACTCTCCGGTCATCTCTTACTCCTATAAGAAGAACTCCACCATCACAGTTACCAAAAGCTGACAACTGTCTGGCGATGCTGAATCGCTGCTTAGGATGTGAAAACAAAAGAGAATCAGATGCAAAGTCTTTAAACTGAACCTGTTTGCACTCCATCAAGCTGATTACCTTCTGGTGAAAAAATGTACAAGGTATCGGTGGAAGGTCTTGCAGAGGCACTTGTATATTTGACTTTAAGTTTCTTTTGTGGCTGTCAGACTCTAGCTTCAGAAAACCGACAACATCGTCGTAATTAGCGTCATCAACACCCGAATCTCCTGATACAAATAAATTGTACTTCATTGTACATAAGTGTTTCGGAGCATTGACGAACAGCAATATTTTGTCAGAAAATACACGGCGGTCAAAAACGTCGTCATATTTTGATGGACGAATCATTGTTTTTAACTGCCCCTCAATGGTTTGCCAGAAACAATCCACGGGATCCTTCTTACTTGCACCTTTACTCTGGGGGTCTGCAATTTTCATTTCAAGCACTCCTCCACCAAAATTTAAGAGAGCATTGCACTTTCTTATAATATCCTCGCTTTGGGTGGGACTTTCTTCATTTCTAGACTCAATGCCTTGTTTCTTTCTCCTCTTTTTCTCCTTTTTCTGCTGACTAGCACTATCTGCTCCAATTCTTATAGTGCAGTAAAGATGGTTTTCACAGAAGTCCCTGTAAACAATGAACAATGTTTCACTGGGAAATAAATCCAACTTTACAGATGTTAGAAAACTTTATTTCTACTACATTGCCTCTACGCAGTAAACAAAGTTTAAGAGCAAAATTTAGAATGCTTGAGGGTCCTCGCCAATGTGTAACTGCTACTTAAAGAGCACCTTTGCCACACAAAAGGCAATTTTACTGCCAGTTCTTGTATTTCTCATAAATACTGCCTAAGGCCAAATTCAGTTTTCTTATGGTCTTTTCCCTTTCATAAGAATCATTTTCCAGCCAGGAAATCAAGCATGCATTTTAAGAACCCAATTCAGTCTTGTTTAGTAATAAAATTTTCATTACCTGTTGCTGTCAGTTTCCCCATTGCGTAAAGAGGGAGAGTTTCCTTCATGTTGGTTGTCACTTCCATCGATTTCCATGCAATGAATATCATTTTCTTGAGATGAACTTTCCCTGTAGTAAAAAAGTGTAAACAACTACTCAAGGTAAACAAAGGTCCAAATTTAAGTGGCAAGCCTTATTAAGGTTGTTATTTTGGGATTGTACAGCCCTCAACAGCTTTAATATTTTAATCACTTTTTGTATTGCTTTGTCAAGTAAAAACAATGAAAAAGGCATTTACCACAGGTTAACATCGAGAGATATTAAAAGAAATGTTTTACTCAAATTTTTAAGGATTTGTATGGAGACACAATGTTCGTGTCCCTCTTAGGGGGCACAAATATGGTGGCCAGAAGCTACCAAAAAGATACATTAAGTTTTGCAATGCAAAGCTATGCATCCTCTGAGGGCTTGTAAACATCTATACTGAGTACTTATCCTCAAACAAGGAATGCTCAGATTGCAGAATCTCAATGGAGATGCCAACTTTCATTAACCTACATGATAGTATTCTCCAGGGTTCTTGCACTTTTTGAGGAATTCAATTCAAGCACTTTCAAGGACTTTATAAGGTCATTTTCAAGGACCTTGGCTTTCAAATTCGAGGACCTTTTGCATTAAATTGGAGGGGCCGAAAAGTCCCATGAGCATGACTTCAAGCATGCACGTCAGAGTGATCACATACTAGGTAACCAAGATTATTTTCAACGCACCAATTAGGTACAAAATATATAAAAATCACATGTCAAACATCATAATTGGATGCGGGATTTGAAAGAAAAACTAGTTTTTGCAATATGTGCCAGAAACTTATACTTTCAACAACAAAAACAAAAGAAAACTTCGACTTTGATTCATCTGCGCTTATTTTCAAGGACTTTTCAGAAATTTTCAAGGACCCTAGTCTAAATTCAAGGGTTTTCAAGTCCTTGAAAACAAAAAATCAAATTCAAGGACTTTCAAGGAGCGCGGGAACCCTGATTCTTGGCCGACATTTTCATTTTGTGTTATGCAAAAGCTTAGAAATTCAACCTTGCTTTAAGACAAGACGAAACACCCTATCACACTGAAAATTTGTAAAATGATAAGTCTTCAGCTTTTCAAATAACTAAACTAAAATCTCAAATTTTAAATGATTAATTTTTCCCTTATTTTATAATTTTGATGACATCACATGAAAACCAAGAATAGGGTGTGTTGTGATGTTAACCATTTGTTACCAATGCAACATGCCTTGCAACCTTTGTCCTCTAAACTTTTCCTCTTTTCCAAAATGGATAAATTAAATTTCTTACAAATATTTTGTAATGGCAATGAGACATTTGTACTGACTTTAGCCCTGTATTTGAGCAATAATACTTTGCAATTTCAAAATGGATGCTTTTAGGTGGTAATAGCATCCATTTTGTTCAGGTTGGGCAATTTTGGTCTGAAATCATACTCAATTGTGATTTCAAATCAAACTTATGCCATACTCATATGATGTCTTACACTCTACTCAGTTAAAATTCTATCAATCACTCTAATGAGTGACATTGACTGTTCAAGGTGGCTTTCACAAGTTTGATGAAAGGCACATAAAGTCATAGGTATCATAGATCAGGTAATCCACCTCTCCGTAACATTTGTTCAGATTGCACAACAATCGCTGTAAACCATTTACCATCTTTAAGATATTGTATGGAAAGAGCCGAAGGACTCCTTGTCCTATGAATTAATTATCAGTAAATGCATAACCTGACCAACATAAGCTGAAGAAAATGAATTTATGCAGTTTTCAAACATCTAATGCAGTTTCTTCATCAAAACTCCCTCCAGATAATTTTATTAAAATCAAAGCCATCACTGCAATAAAAGCATGCACTTAATTAATTCGGTAGCCTTCAATTTTTTTGGTTGTTTATGTTTGGTTAAATTCAAGAAATGATGTTCGCATAAAATTTTGAACTTCCTGATAGTCTCTTCTTCCAGTGTATTTTGGTAACTTACACTCAAAGTGTAAATTACCAAAATGAAAATTCAGAGCCATCTTTCTCTTATTGAAAGGTATAAATTGGTTTCAGTTATTGATTGAAAATAACTAAAAACCCTGTTCTGCCTTTTCTGTTTAGCACTTAAACATCACCTTGATTATACAGTATTACACATTGACTCTTTCATGCAGATTAGTTTGTGGAGGTTTGCACTATGTTTAAAGGATAGCTTCCTTCTGGGCTAGGTTGTATGAATTATGTATAAATTACCTGCATGATGCCCTGGCTCCAGTGTGGCACAGGTATGCATCACTATCTTGATATTCATAAAAACCACTATAAAGAGAATAATTCAAATTTAGGTGCATCTGAACATAAAGGGTAGTTTGTGATATAAACATTTAATGGCAATTATAAAAATACCTCAGTCAAATCGATCGGACTGACAGTCGTTTTTTGAATATTATTATATATAAAAAGCAGCGCTGTTTTAATAACAATGTCAGTACAAAGCACAAGACATGGATTGCTTCTAAACCCTTTCATATCAATGAGTGACCAAGAAAGAATTCCTCCATACAATATCAAGCAGACAAATGACAAAATAAAGAAAAATATCAATTTAGGAATTATCAATTGATCCAATCCTAAATTCTTGAAACTATACTACTGTAACAGCACTGCCACTGGCAGTCTGGTAAAGTCACCCA
Source organism: Stylophora pistillata (assembly GCF_964205215.1). Taxonomy (NCBI): domain Eukaryota; kingdom Metazoa; phylum Cnidaria; class Anthozoa; order Scleractinia; family Pocilloporidae; genus Stylophora; species Stylophora pistillata. The sequence continues at coordinate 34,625,097 of NC_142522.1, forward strand.
CACAATGTTGTAAAGCACCTTGAACATAGGATAAGAGCGCTATAGAAATAAAAGTTATTATTATTATTATTATTATTATTATTATCATCACAATGGCATGGCAGACAGTAAGGAGAATTACTACTGAGATCTTAGAAGTCAAAGGGTTAGGAAGGGGGGGACTTAATCAAAGGGAGGGTGGCACTTATCTAATTTGATTTCTTTTCTGATATAGTAATTGTGTATAAGCAGAAACCTCGTTTTCTGTAATATACAAAGCTGAAAGATGATCCTAAATTTTATTTCAACTTGGCAGCATTAATTTGGTATTACCAGGACTCTACGACCACCTGTAATGTTCAGTGGTTTTGAGGCAAGTTTGCATGAAAATAACATTACAGCATGCATGAGGACTCTTTGTTGAACAAACTCAAATATACATATGGTGCACGATCCTCGCAGTAGATAGCCCTATTTAAGCAATAGCGAAAATCAGACCTGAAAAAAATCAGGCCTGTACGGGATTCGAACCACTGACCTCTGCGATACTAGTGCAACGCTCTACCAATTGAGCTAACAAGCCAACTGGTCTGATTTTCAGGTCTGATTTTCGCTATTGCTTAAATAGCGCTATCTACTGCAAGGATCGTGCACCATATGTATCTAATACCGCAGTTCAAAATATATGAACTTCATATATTTCATTGTATCTGATTTATCACTTTCACAGGTTTATTACGAATCAACTTAACAGCCTACTCCCAGTTGGCTTGTTAGCTCAATTGGTAGAGTGCTGCACTAGTATCGCAGAGGTCAGTGGTTCGAATCCCGTACAGGCCTGATTTTTTTCAGGTCTGATTTTCACTATTGCTTAGATAGCACTATCTACTGCAAGGATCGTGCACCATATGTATCTAATACTGCAGTTCAAAATATATGAACTTCATATATTTCATTGTAACCAAACTCAAATATGATCAAAGTACAGTAACAGCAATGATGTATAACAAACCTATCCTCCAACACCTCATCCTGTTGACTCTGCTAAGCAAAAAGACAACAAGCTAGCTGTGAGAAAAAGAGTATGCGATGTGATTGTCATACACTGCTTAATGAACCAATAAGATTGCTTGAAACACTAAGATTGCAGTGTGTACAACAAATTATGGTTACCCTATTTACCCGTGTATAATACGTGCCCATGTATAATGCACACCCTTGTTTTTAACAGGCTAATTTATCAGAAAAAAAGTTTTTCATGGCAAAAAAGACAAGTTAAATATTTGTACAATTATTTTTTAAAACAACAAGAATAAGAAATTTACATTATTGTTAACATCAACATCTTTTGCTACTTAGTTATTTATGACATTATAGAAATCAAACTTTAAGACTTCAAGTGAGGCCTAGCTAATTTGATGATTCCATGGCCCAGTAAATATTATAAGTGAGCAATAATAATAATAATGTCCGAAAAGTGTTGAAGATTTTGTGTCATATCGTCGTAGTTTTAGAATTTCAAACTAACGGTATGCAATTTTCTGGCCGTAAAGTCAAGTAAACAACAATATAACCAAAATGAATTCCACCGCATGCACTTTATACACATAGGATATTCACGCATTTTTCGCTTATAACAGCAAATCAAGAACTGCTTCAAATAAAGCTTTTGTCCTGAAATATTTCTTGCTCGCTTTCTTCTTGCTTCTCATTAAAAAATTCCATATAACATGAGATCTTTCACATGCAGCCAAATTTGCATATTCACTTCGAAATCTGATCCACAGGCCTATTTGCACACTTGCAGAATTATTTAGCGATTTTTGTCTTTCCTCTTGATTTTAGAGTAAAACCTTCGTATGCACCTATAATTTTTCATTCAAAATAAGTTATTTAATCAAAGCTTTTTAACATATAAGGGGCAAAATTACTGAATTGCCATTGGTCAAGACAGAGGGCATTTTTCTTTAATTTTTGTAATTGCCCCGGGCAAAATTACTTGAAAATGATTGGCTGAAAATCGCTTAGCAACGGCTGCTAAGGTAAAGATGTTTCTGTTTGTTTTGTAACAATGGCGTCCCATTTTGCTTGAGATCAGTAAGAAAACATTTTGCTCCTTATATTATAAACAAGTAATAACATGGTTCCTCGTAAAATTAAGGATTAATATCACTTGTGTTTTCAGAAGTTGCAGAAATTGCCCTCGTCACTGCACAACTCGGGCAATTTCAGCAACTTCCGAAAACACGCGTGATATTAATCCTTAATTTTACTCGGCCCCATGCAATTACCTATACAAATGCGTTACTTTTTTTGGTTGTGTTTTTAACATATGCAAATTAGGACATGCGTGACAAACAATGGAATCCGTGTAGAGTACACACTGCAATTTTGATGGTTATTTTTGTGGGAAAAAAGTGCACATTATACACAGGTAAATATGGTACTCAAAAGGGCACTTTCAAAAGGAATCCAGGATTGCTTTGGTTTTGCTTTACTCCACTCTGAAATTGGTCCTGGAAACTTGGCCACTTACTCAAGCAATCTGCTTCCCTAAAAACTACTAGCAACAATAGGTCACTAGCCATTTTCCATACTTAAAGCAGATTGCTTAATTTTTTTATTCAAGTTCTCATTGTGATTTCTTTGGTTTTGATTTTACAACACTTATTTGAAAATCACTCTAAAATGACATGTAAACAACTAAGGGTGTTCTTGCCACCTACTGCACTCACATCATGTCTCGTTTTCTTAGATTCTCCTGTGGTATCCCTTGAAAGGCGTCTTTTATTGTTACTCATGGTTTTTTACAGATAGGCTGAAAAGAAAAAGTCTACATTCAGTTAATAAATAACAAAAATGTACAAATGCAATATGCAGCGCATTCCAAATTAATTGTATTTCACAATTAATTTTATAAAATTATGCCATATCTGAAATTCAGTAACTTCTCTTTAAGGAATCAGAAGAAATCTACTAAGACAATATCTGACTTTGTTCTTGACAAACTTGCTTCTGATTTATAATGGTAATTGAATCGAGTAGTGTGCAATTTTGGTTTGAAATCATACCTGTAATTTCAAAAAGAACTCACATTCCACCCTTGTTCAATTTTAAAATGGTATATAATTTGTATAGGTAATCTTGTTTGAGTGCAATTTGGGATAAATGAGCTCAGAAAATTTTTCAACACCCAACCAAATTGCACAAGCCAGTAGGGCCAGTGCAATTTGTAGTCTTTGAAAAATTTACAAGTGCTGATCTATCCAAAATTCACAAGAAGAATCATGTGATTAATTGTTAATAATATACAACAAAAATACGACTCTTATTTTCCTCTTAACATTGTAGTTGTTTTTATTTTGTTTTGTGGCTCACTAGTTTGGCTACTTGCTATTGCTTTGGTGCCAATCAGAAGTAGTCGGCCTATTCTCTCAGGAATTTGCTTCAAGTTTTTAAACTCTCTATTACAAATGATTCATTGTTTGTACTCTTTCTCTATTAGGTATTGGTCGACAGCAGTAAACATTACACAAAAGCTATCACCCCCACAATCTTTCCTTTCTTTCTTGTGAGCTCTCTTGTAAAACAGCCCCAAACAGTTTCTTTCGAATCTATCAGCCTTTATTCTCTTGTAAAACTCCTTGAGAATTTTGTTCAAGGCCTCCATTACATACTTTTACAGCTGTTCTTGGAAGCCTAAGACTTCCAGTCTTTAGCCATTTGTTTGTGCTTTGTTGGGTGTTGTTGTTCTTTTCGTTTCCCCCAATACTCTGAATGAAAATGTTACTTTCTCCTAACCTGTCTGCCATTCTGTTTTGTTCTACTTTTGCCACTTACCTTTCAATCAATTTAATTCCAACTCTCTGCACTCAATTTCAACTTTTTGCACTCCCATAGACACTTTCAATGTTCTGAGATCAATTGGTGTGTTCTCAGACAATGACCATGCTTAGAGTATAGCACACATATTATTACTAAACTAACAGTGCACATACAAAAATTTCAGCATGCTTATCGCCTAACCCATGTAGCCCAGAAAGTGGAAGTTAAATTGATTGACAGGAAAGTCGTAAGAGCAGACAAAACAAAATGGCGGACAGGTTAAGAAAAAAACAACACGACATTTTTAATTCAAAATTTTAAGGGAATGCTGAGAAAAAAAAACACCCAACAAAGTACTAACAACTAGCTATAAGTCTGGAAGTCTTGGGCTTCCAAAAACGGCTACGACAAAAGTATTGAAACGTACGAACCAGAGGTACTGAGCAAAATTCTCATATGGTTTACTACTGACGAAAATTAGCAGTATAGCAATCGAAACGTCATGATCAATACGCGATTAATTATCCTGACTCTTACATCGTGAGACAAACGATTAAACGTTCATTCATGTGTAAAACCACGTTATGATAAACAAAAACATTTACTATAACAGTTTACGCAACAAATTCGTACCAAAGACGGGGAAGATTGCGAGCGTGATCTGGATAGCCTCGCAGCTTGTTCGATTTTAAAAACCCGCATATAATTTGAAACCAAATTGCACTCCTCTTAGTTCATTTGCCACTATCAATCGATAGTGATTTCGCTGATCGTTCGATTTCGACTGGTAATTATCTCTATTAGACTCAACTAGAGTTCGCGCGGTTGTTCCCCAGTACGTAGGATGTAACTGACATATAAATTTGCATTGACATAAAATGCTTTGCGATCCATTGATTTGGATTACAATCAAAGGAAAATGGGCCCTCAGATCTTTAACCCTCCTCGGTTTAGTTGTACTTAAAACATTCAAACGTGTGTAATAATTTTGAAAGGTACGCAAATTGCTTAAGAGACCGTGTAAGGAAGTCTTTGGTTTCCTTTCGTTTTGACAAAGAAAGAAGTCGTGAAATATCCATTGAATAAGCAAATTATGTATTGAAACTACCAAGTGCAAATTCTTACCCTATCATAGGACAGGCTTTGATTAATCAGAAGTAGAATAGCTTCAATAAGAATTCGTCAAGACTCGGAAAGGTTCTTCAGACACTATAGACGCCATGGAATAAACTCCCGCTCAAACTTGAAGTTATCGATGACAGTTCAGCGACAGTCATTGGCCAATTCCCTTTGCTTTTGTCTCTTGGCTAGTGAGTTCTCGCTCCCAGAATCAAACGGTTTCTCTCAGTCACACGATAGTAATCTCACTATGTACTTGTTTTGGAAAATGTTCCAAACCAAATAAGCTGTAACAAATTGAGCTTCGCGTGTAAAATTCGCTTTAAATAATTGGAGAAAAAGAAGCCAAAAGAATCTTGTTTGGACGGGAAAGGAACCAGAATGAGACGCATGCGGAACTGATTTGGCAACCCTCGATCTCGGATATTGCTCCTAGCAGCTCGCATCAGACAAAGTTCCATTTGTGCTTTCTGTGACTAATTGAGTTTCAAACCACGCAAAGGTCATACGAGGCGATGTCGAACGTGGGCGATATTAACAGCTTCACTCATTTTCCGTCCAATCATGTAAGGAAGGTACTTTTTCATTTTTGAAAACGAAGTCTGAAAACTGTGGCTGTGTGACATTTCTAACGCCTTTATTTGTGATTCATATTTTCCTCAGTGAGGAACACGAAGGGAGCAATATATCCAAGCATGAATAGGTCTGTACCTCTCAAGGTAGTCGAGTTTTCATCTTTTACTCTTTTCTTAAAAGGTAAGACGCGAACCTTTCGTATGACTGACTTTCAAAGCTAGTTCCTCATTATTAACCACTCTCGCTTTTTTGAAGAACTCTTAGTTCGTGTCCACGTTGGAACTAATCAAAAGCGAAAGTTACTTCCGGCCTCTCTTCGAGTTTCAGTTCCACAAAACCACGATTTTATAATGCACGGTTTCTCGGAATGAACTTTGATGTCGGGATATAATAAAAACATAAATATTAAGGCATTCGTAATTAAAAGCATGCTTACATGGAGATAACATTTTGATCGCATGTTAGTCCATTGCCATTAGAAAGGAAATTGAGGTACGAGTCATTAGATTGCATCGATCGTTCCTTGATCAGTCAGATCGGACTAAGTTTGTACAAGTTAAGTCACGGTGCGGCAGAACAAAGTGTCAAACCAAATAAGTTATAACAACAGCAAAATTGAGCTTCACTTGTAAAGTTCTTAAATGGAACACTTGAATTCAAGTCTTTGGTTTGGACGGGAAATGAACCCGAGCTTATGGCATGCGTAACTGATCTTGCACCACGGTAACGGTCATGGTCATTCTCAAAATTGGCGAAAATTCACCAAATCAGCCCCTGGTACCGCCTTAACAGCATTTTTCAGGTCTCCTGGGTCTAAAGAGATCTTGATCTTGTGACCTTGAATTTAAACTACCATTGAATTGACCCAATCAGTGGGCTGTATGACTTTGGCTGGATGCCTTTTCTTCTCCTTTTACTTAGAGCTTGGACACAACCTTGGGAAGGGAGTGCAGCGGGTTGTCTGCAAGGACCATGTACTACAGGTGTTGCTATGGGTCAATTGTGATTGAGAGGGTTCCTGGCATGGCTCCAAATGCAGATCAAGGTGTTGATCCAAAAGCTCCTGAACCCTTTCACTCCGGAAATCTCATTCGTAATTCGGCCTTACTGTCTCCTTATCTGTCTTGCATGGGGTGTTCCACTCTTTACAGATTATCCTTATGGCTTTGTTTGTTTGTACATTTAGATCTATGTGTTTGTCATCATTGCCATTAAATTGTAATAAGGTCATACAATTCTTATGATGTTAACTCAGAGAATTTGGTTCAGGATCAACTAATAATCCCCTAATTGATATTTTTCTTCATTCTTGTCACATGTCGGCTTATTATGGTGCTGTGAGAACAAATTCTGTCTTGATCAGTCATGTAAGTGAAAGGGTTAAGGTTCACATCTATGCATTTGCACTTGCTGGAACAAGTCAAGGGCCTGACAGTCTTTGCCCAACAGTGTTGGTTTCTGCTTGCTATCTGTAACATAGAAGGTTACATTTAGCTCCTTGTTTTTTAATCATTCTAGAAGGGTGATGTAATCTTTTGGTTCGATCATGGTGTTGGTTGTAGAAAACCAATGTCTTTTGGGTTTTCTTGATCGGGAAATCGGCGCTATTTGTCTGAGCTGAGTGGTGTTGTCGAAAGTAGAGAATTTTGAGAGTGTTTTAGATTTGCAGACCCTTCTGTGACAGTTGTTTTTGATTAGCAGTACAAACATGTTCAAATAGTTTCTAAGTGACGTAATAGCCTAGGACTGAGAAAAAAGAGGTCCTTGGGATTGAAAAAACACGTGCGAGGGAGAGATGAACAATTAATATTTGTATTAAGCTTTTCGTGATGTTGAGATAAAGTTATTTGACGTTTCTTTGGAGTCAGATAGTTGTTTGATAATATTCTTAGCTTGGTGGAGTGTTAGCACCTACGGAGTCGAACAGGTGTTAATTACATTTGCATAGGCACCGGTTTTGAGCTGACAAAACGGTGCTATTGCCGACTTCCAGGAATTACACCATTCATCCTTTTGATCCTTGTTCTTGTTGTTGTGGATCCAGGTTATTTCTAGACTTGCTGTAGTAGTTGTAAATCCCTGTGAGGACCTTCCTCATCCTGGGATATTCTTCTTCTGAATAATCAGTTTCATTCAACTAGCAATACTCTTTCAACTTTTATAAACTTAGGCAAAGCTAAAGTGTCCAATTTTCTTGCACTTATTACACGACTCATTCCTGGATGAATACTTTTACTTGTGGCTTGTTGCATTGTATCTACACCTGTCAAATTCTTGCGCCTACTTGTTTTTACCTTTTGGTATTTCTAGGTTACCTAGATAAGTCCTTCATCCAAGTACCTTTACTGACTTCAACTCTCAGGTCTACCCCTGACATCACCTGCATTCCATCCCTTGTGGCCCTGCACATTCAACTAATGTTGATGGTTGTTGTGAGTGCGAGGTTAATGCTTTTCTCAAGGCAATGTTGTCGTACCTGTTCATCCAGTGATTTACGAGTGCTGGTGTTCTAAATTATAAACTTTTTAAACAAAGTTCTTGTTGCACTGTTAATGTTATCAGTTGCTGTTATCAGTCAAAACGAAAGTGTTTAACATGGAGTTGTTACAAGTTTGTTAGGAGTTGTATGAATTTATGTATCTGAAGCTATCACGCAACATACTTTAGTCCGCAGTCTAATCAAGTACAGATAATAAAGTAAAGCTCATTTTGCAGGCTTACGGTAATTTAAATCTGTAAAACAAAATCGTAAACATGCCTGAACCCCAAGAAAATCAAAGAGGTCAGTTCCATTTTACCAGCAAACGTGGTAGAAACATGTTTTATCTAGAAACATGCTGCGACATTTCCTTCGTGTATTTTCGGTCAGGAAAGTGTCCTGTCACGCATTCGAATTATTCATCGACAACGTACTCTGCTTATACCTTACACAAAGTACAGCTACTGCGTCAGCTAATATTTCAAATTACATTTGCTCTTTATGTCTTAATGATGCAACTCCTGTTTAATAATTTGGGAGGTTGAGTATACAATCCACACTTGCAGTGAGCTGACCGCTTCATTCTTCCGGTCTGTGGAGTTTTCCGCAGAGATTCTCGTTTCGCAAATTACAGGTGGCCATTTCGGAAATAACAGTTTATATTTCGCAAATACCAGATTTATGTTTCACAAATCATTGACAGATTTCCGATTCACAAATGAAAGATTTCTATTTATTTCAAGAATTATCAACAGATTTCTATTTCGCAAATTACAGATTTCTACTTAGCAATTCATTAACAGATTACTATTTAGTAGCAGATTTTCATTTCGTTTCGCAAAGTGCAGTAAGCCCAATTTGCAAGCAATAAAACAAGGAAATTCCGCAGGAAAATATTTCACAGTGGACTTCATATCTCAGTAAAGGTGCAGTCATCGATAACAGGAGCCTCAAGCTTGCATTTTATTTGGGGTAAATTTCTTCATTTCGGTCACGAAGAACAGAGGAAATTGAAGGAACTTGAAACTAGCTGTAATCTAAGGTATCAAACGCTCCCAAATAATTTCTGATTACTTCTAGTGATATATTCCAGCAACAGCAATTGTAAAACTTTGTCAAAAGGAAACAAAAGCAAGAGGAAAACAGACGGCCCTCAGAAGAAATTCTTGAATCCTAACAGAAATCCGGAAATCCGGATACCCATTCGGACATTTCTTAGCTAGATGTTAACTTCGTGCGGCGTTAAACGATTCACCAAAAACGAAACATCCAACAAAAAACGCCTTTCCTGTAAAGATAACAAGTCAGTTTTTCTATGCGAGTGCCATAATCATCATCAGTTTTTAAAATGAACCTAGTAGCTCTTGGCTGAATTCTTTCCAAATTGTCAACGTTCCTTGCTTTGTGTCAGGTGACCAGATAATGGTACACTTCTTACCATGGCACAATACAGCGTACGTCTTGAGGGTGCCAACATCATTCAGACCTTTGCAAGTCCTTTTAATAAGAGCATGAATCTTGTTTGCTTTACCGTAGATTTTTTGATGACAGTTTGTTATTAGTGATCAGGCCGAGATCACAGAATTTAGAAGTTTCTTCTAAGATGTTGGTGTTTAGGCTTGTTGTTAGAGAGAAGAGGCATTCTTTTCTCGGTGATACACATCAATTTACACTTCTTAACATAGAGTTCATTAGGTTATGCTAACTCTAGGCATATTGATTATCTAGATCTGACTAAAACTCACACTGGTCTGAAGGAGAGTTAATCACTCTAGATGTTTTACACTCGTCATCATATAATGCTTTTGAGTTCCCAAGCTTATAACTTGACTACATCAGGTAAATCACTGATGAAAATCACAAAGACTAATGGCCCTAATAAGGAACCCTGGGGTACTTCAGATGGAACTGACGGACCAGGCAGAACTCTGACCCACCATAACAACCCTTTGGTCTCTTTCTGTCAGGTACTCCTTACACCAGTTTCGCAAACTACAAAAGATGCCAAAATTACAAAGTTCCTGCAGAAGTATAACATATGTAATACTCTATCGAATGCCTTGATGAGATCTTATAACACGACATCCATTTGTAATACGTCATCCAAGGCATTTCATAGGTGTATTATTTTTTAGGTAAGGACTTGGCGGTGTACATTGTTCGATAGCTTGTGAACGCAAAAAAACGAAATATATGATTGAGTGGTCTCAACATAAGCCTACAACTCTTTTTCTTTTCTTCTTCTTTTTGTTTAAACAATGGACAATAGAAAAATTATTGAATTCGGTTTTCGCATGATATCATGAATTATCAAACCTCGTGTCTGAGTTATCTGCCTCAGTTTTTAGCCTCAGCAGATAACTCAGACTTCGGTATCGATAATTCCTCATATCGTACTCAACTTCATCCAATTAAAGTTTATTCTCACCTGATTTTTTATACTAATTAGAAGTAAGTCTCCCGAGTTAGGAGTAAGTCTCCCGAACGGGAGTCTATTTTCCGAGACGTCCAGGCAAAAGTAATTTCAATCTAATGACCTGAAGTAACAACCTCTATTAGATTCCGCTGTTACTGAAAGCTTAAAATAGGAGGATAGAGATTTCTCGTCCTATGCCTCAACTGTTCCTTCTAGGTATAAGAGATTATCAGCTCATTTTCTTGGCAGAGCCTTGATCGTTGAGAGTGTAACGTCTCGCTCGGTCACTCATACCCGCCAAGACGAATACAAGGCAAAGACATGAACCATCCACTTTTTCCGGCCCTTCGCAAGTCTTCCTATCTGTCTCACTTTTTCCCCACCTTCCACGACCTCATGATTTTCTACAAGAGAACATGACCTGAAATCCCTTTTCATTTTTGTGCCACCTCTTCTTCCCTTTCCCAAAAGCATCAGCATAGTGCGGGGCGGCCTTGGCGATGGGGGCCTCTTAGTAGTGATTGTGACGAGATCAACACCAATTGAAAAAGCTGAAAAATTATCCCACCAATAACGTAACTCCATTTTCTGCCTTTAAAAGCACACACAACCCACAATTCCTCTATTCGCTCCGACGAAGGGCTAACGCTCGAAACGTCAGCTTTTGTAATCATTACGGTGGCCAATTTACCATTTCAACTTTGTTGATATATCCAAATTATTTCGTTACTCCCACCGACGCAGCCCCAAACAGTTTCTTTCGAAACTATCAGCCTTTATTCATTTGTATGGAATACAATACCGAGGATTTCAAACTTGATCTTTTACTCATGACAGGTTTTGGCACATGTCTTGTTTTCACCACTCACAGGTCCACTCATTTACTTTGGGTTCAACCGAGGTTCACCAAATTCATCGCAAAAGACTGGTAGTGAGTTATTAGCCTCGTTCAAAAGTATTACATCATCTTTTCGTCATGACATGCGTGCTAAAAATCGCGGGAAGCTGAAAAAGAGATTCATTCATTGGGGATTGCAACAAAATGCGTCGAAATGTGTTGGGGCTGTAGGAGCGAGCCATTCTGATTGTTATTTGTAATATGCAGTGCTGCTATCGATTTACGAAAGGTAAAACCATCTTAGCCGCTAAAATTCCGTCAAAGTCAGAGATGTAAGATAAAAGCTTTGCAGCAAGGGAGGTTTTGTACGCTTATATGCAACTACCTGCATGTTCACAGTATATATATTTAGCACAAGATTCGATGATTTCATAAACGATATTATTTGAAAAACAAAAACTAATCAGTCGTTCGATCAATAGAACTTACTGAACGATTGGTTCGGTTGAATTCGGCAATTGAACGCAAGGAACCCTCACAATAACATTGGGGCGATCGAACTTAGCGCCGGGATTCGGCTAGATAAGATGGTCGAAGTTGGAATGTATTCGATTAGCTTCCTGTTCCTTTAAACCCTAGTTGCCGAAATCTGACTGGGAAATGTCGAAAAGGAAAGCTCAAGACAGCCCCCAAAAGGCTAAACTCTCCAAACCTACATGTTCACAAGAACAGCTGGAACACGCAACGGTAAGTAAATCTTCTTTTGAGATGTTCAAAAAAATTGCTACCCTGTCAGCCACTTCAATTCTTCTTGAAACGTAGTTTTGCTAGTTCCGTTGAAAGATTCTTCCAAACTTCTTAAGAATATCAGATTTTTCTTTAGAAATGTCGAGAGATTCCAACGATTAACTTGGTTTTTTAGTGGACAAATATTCTCCGAGCTTGTGCTGTGCCCAAAAATCGAACATTTTCAAAATATGGTGGCAGCAGCCAAGAAATCGATTCGACTCATATTCTTAAGCTAGGTTGGCCCAAGAGTGAAACAAACCACTGCATACTTCGTTTGGCTGAATATCGATTTATTTCGAGAAAATCGATAACAACTGAATTCCGCCAAAATGTGGCTTTTGAGGCTCAAAATTTCAGACCCATCTCGGAGAGTCGCGTCACAAAATGAAAAAACCTGGATTGATAAAAAGTACCAAATCTTGAAAAACAACATCAAAACATCTATTGATTGCAATTTGAGCAATTCTTGAACATTTATGTACACAATCTAATTTGTCCGATCTACTTTCAACTAGATTAAAAATAGGTCAAAAGTAGCCCGTGAATTAAGTATGTGCTATACAAAATAATTAACCGAAAATCTGGGTTTCGGAAGGCGGAAGGTAGTTCTTTTGGATCTTTAGAGGATTTTTTCAGGAAATGATTCTGGACAATTTAATCAAGTTTTAAAGTTGGATAAAATGCGCCGATTCGACAGTGTTGTCAATTAGTCGAAAATGCACACATACTCACGCGAACTCAATTTTTTCGCATTTTACGTCCCATCTACTGCTTCTTTAACATTATATGCTCTTACCTTCCATGTTTCTAGGATTGCAGTCCTGAAATTGTTGCATCTCCCTCACAATAGCGATAGTACTTAGAAGGATAGTCAACGCCTTCTAATAATGATTGTTCACACAGCATATCTTGGGGTTTTTGATTTGAGGTTTATCTATTCCCATTTGGTTGAAAAAGAGGCTGTAATTACTTCACGTAAGAGATCTTTGCTTAAAGTGCACCTATACCCAAAAATTTTTTTTCGCTTAACGAAATAAGCTTATTTTTTGGAGTATTTCTCTGCAAAAATTTCTTAATTTGCTCAAATCTTTAATTTTCTGTGCCCAGTCAAAATACGGAAAATCGGCCGCCATCTTGCCCCACGACCGAGTTTAAAGAGGAATGGCTCTAGCGGGTAATGTGACGTCAAATCGAGAACACGAAAGTCTGCATTTCACACATTTTCACATGTTTGGGAAGGTTGTAGTCGATGTTGTCCGAAAATATGTCGACTAAGTGTGTTGTAGGATGTAGCAACGCGCGAAATTTGCAAGAGGGTATCGCGCTTCGTACATTCCTCATACAACACACCTAGTCGGCATATTTCGGACAATATCGACGACAACCTTCCCAAACAAGTGAAAATGTGTGAAATGCAGACTTTCGTGTTCTCGATTTGACGTCACACTACCCGCTAGAGCCATTCCTCTTTAAACTCGGTCGTGGGGCAAGATGGCGGCCGATTTTCCGTATTTTGACTGGGCACAGAAAATTAAAGATTTGAGCAAATTAAGAAATTTTTGCAGAGAAATACTCCAAAAAATAAGCTTATTTCGTTAAGCGAAAAAAAATTTTTGGGTATAGGTGCACTTTAAAGTTTAGTCTTTAACTAAACCATATGAACCAAATGTAAGCGCAATTTTGCTGGTTCAGAAATGTGTTTCTTGTTGGGGGAACAATGGTAATTAATTCAAATGAGATCCACTGAAATTGACAACTTCACAAAAACAGAACATTGTTCTGTGAAACACGTGGCTTCAGGAACTTAGGTTTTGTCCTAAGCAGAAAAGAGTAAACAAACCCATGTCGTGCTTAATCTGTCCTTCTGAGTTAATTAAATTTAAGAAGTAAATGACTTCTTCTTATAGACAGCCTAAAAAACACTTCCCTGTTTAGCGGATCGGCAAGGTATGTTAGTAATCCATTAGATACGCCAATGGGGTGTGGGTCTTTTGACAGGCAGGGAGTTCATACTTTAATAACAACAATTTTCAACCAATTCTTGCAAAATATCTATATTGGGCTACTTCCGCTTGCTGGTTATTGAAGAAACGTCTAGTTCAAGCGCGTTGCAGATCTCCCGTAAGATCCCAACAGAAAACTTTGACAACTTGGACTGGCATGCAATTTCACAAATGTTGTATTTGTCATACCATGATAAATGACCATGATAAAATACCATGATACATTTAATTATGATACATTTTATCACAAAATGTTTTGTATATTTAAAACAAGACCTAAGTTCCTGAAGCCACGTGTTTCACAGTACAATGTTCTGTTTTTGCGAAGTTGTCGATTTCAGCAAATCTCGTTTTGATTTAATTAGCGTTGTTTCCCCCATGAGAAACACGTTTCTAAACCAGCAAAATTGCGCTTACATTTGGTTCGTGGTTCGGTTAAAGACTAAAATTTAAGCAAAGATCTCTTACGTGAAGTAATTACTGCCTCTTTTTCAACGAAATGGGAATAGAGAAACCTCAAATCAAAAACCCTGAGACATGCTTTGTGAAGAATCATTATTAGGAGGTGTTGACTATCCTTCTAAGTACTATCGCTATTGTGAGGGAGATGCAACAATTTCAGGACTGCAATCCTCAGAAACATGGAAGGTAAGAGCATATTATGTTAAATAAGCAGTACATTGGACGCAAAATGCAAAAAAATTGAGTTTGCATGAGTATGTGTGCATTTTTGACTAATTGATGACACTGTCGAATCGGTGCATTTTATCCAACTTTAAAATTTGATTAAATTGTCCAGAATCATCTCCCCAAAAAATCTTTTAGAGATCCAGAAGAACTACCTTCCGCCTTCCGAAACCCAGATTTTTGGTTAATTATTTTGTATAGCACATAGTTAAATCACGGGCTACTTTTGACCTAGTTTTAATCTAGTTGAAAGTAGGTTGGACAAATTCAATTAGATTGTGTAAATAAATGGTTAAGAATTGCTCAAATTGCAATCCAGATGTTTTGATGTTGTTTTTCAAGATTTGGTACTTTTCATCAATCCAGGTTTTTTCATTTTGCGACGTGATGCTCCGAGATGCATCTGAAATTTTGAGCCTCAAAAGCCAGTTTTTGATGGAATTCAGTTGTTATCGATTTTCTTGAAAATAAATCGATATTTAGCCAAACGAAGTATGCAGTGGTTTTTTTACCATTGAGACCTACTTCACTTTGAAATATGGGCGAAATTGAATTTTTAGCTGCTGCCACAAAATGTTTGACCATTGGTAACATTCGCTCTTAATGACTGAGAGTGAGCTCAGACTGAGGCCTTGCAATCTTGCAATACTGATAGGTAGAGGTTTGAGATTTTCTAGTAACAACCAAATGGTTGCGGTTATTTTGTTGTTTATCATATGACTTACAAAGTGTCGAAACAGAAAAGTTATTCAAGTGGAAGTTGTCAATTTACATTTGATGATGTGTATGGTAAACTTGTGCAATCTGTGAACTACTGCACTTAGTCATATATTCCATCAACAGGGTTCTCAGTAGTTTTTTAGTCAGATGGCCAAGAAGTAATTACAGGTGGCTCAACTTCAGCCCAAAGGGCTGAGGCGAGGCCCAGGGGGCCAAGCTACTAGGGGGTCCGGGGGTATGCCCTCCGGAAAATTTTGAAATTCTATGTTTCCAGAGATACAGTTTCCTGCATTTTGGGGCACCGACTTTTGTATTTAAGAAATTGGATTAACTTAGCAAAAAAGCCTCAAACATGTGCATAAAACGAACTTTACTAGTTGTACTTTGTAAATATTGATTTACATTGACAAGAAATGTATGTAACCTGTGAAATTAGTTATATTGTTCTTGTAATAATTCACAGTAGAACCATGTACACAAAAACTCGCTCGGGTACATTAGTCAAATTATGTTGATTAAATTATTTCACAATGTTTTCATTCACGGCTATAAAATAAACAGGTTACCGATTCTTTATTTTGACTTGGTGAAATTGCTTTCTAGAAACTTATCTTGAATTATTTTTATGCTATTAATATATTGATTTCAAGGGGAATGATGTTTCATTCACATTTAGTACCAGTTATTAAACCGTGACTAAATTTCAAAAACAGCTGCACAGATATGTTACGATCCAAAGGCTGTTGCAATAAAGCTGAATTATTTATTCTACTAAACATCTCATTTATAGTTTTATCAAATATGATTCTATCAAAATGAGATAGAGTCCAGAAAGATGAAATATTTGATTCAAGAGCTATTACACGTGTCATTGATCTTACAGCCTCTAATCGACTTATTGTAAAGTAAAACTTACCGCTATTGTTTTCTTCGTTCTTCTTCTTCTTTTTTGCCGTTGGTGTAAAATAACTGAAGAGCGATTGGTCTCGTTTGGACATATTTGAAACCACAAAGGGCCAAGGACTTCCGTTTGCAATGAAAAATATAGCATGTCGGCGTGCACAAATTCGCTGTGGTTCATTTAAACATGGGCATTTTGTGATTGATGCGATTGATAAAGGTCACAAAGGTCAACCGTAACAACCGTAGAACAATTCACAACAGTGGCACTCCGGTTACTCAAGAATGAAAGCACGTTAGTGGGTTCCTAAGCAGAAAATTCAAGAATACTTCTTGAATACCTGTTTATACTTTATTGAAGAAATTTGGCACACAAAGGCAAATTTCATTGTCAGCACAGGCGGCTACTTTTGTCTTGATAGGCAGCGGAATTCGCTGGTTGCCGGCTTCTACTGAGAACCCTGCATCAAGAAACACATTTAATTTTTGCAAAAAGTGATTCTCATAAGTGATACTCGTAGGGATTCTCTAAAAAAAGTATTCCAGTACAGTGGTGTCATGATTTATGAGAGAAAAGAGCTGAAAAATGCTTCAAAATAGTTCAAAGATGTTGTGCCCTTGGTGAAAGAATATGCAAATGCTTCAGAATGCACTGTTCAGAATATATCATTCTTCTCCTTCACTTATGACAACATATCTTTGCCTTCTGGAAGAATTATGGATGAACTGAACTTTACAAGCCTTTTGAACATCTAAATTTAACTACATGAAATAATCAGAAATAATGTTGACAATAGAAACCACTCGCTTGTGTACATCTGATGTTCCTAGTAACTGATTTAAACTTGGTTATCTAATGAACCTGTTGATGAGAACTACTAGGCTAACTGTGACAAAATTTAACCTTTTGGTAATTGTTGAGACTACTAGATTTTTGTTTGATATTCTGTTAAGGATGCATGATAGATCTATGGATGTTTTTTTTTTTTTTTTTTTTTTAACTTGGCAATTTAAGCTTTACACACAGCAGGGCAAACTTTGAGTTGTTCCTCAGTTCTGCCCGCTCAGGTTACCAGCTGGTAAGATAATAATGGCCTCTTTACAAAATTTATTTCTGATAAATTTCTTGAAATGTTATCATGTCAATGACATTTTTCTGATGCAAAGTTTTTTTTAGGTTCTTATTTTGAATGTTGGCTTGAATGTTTTCTTGTTTGTTTACCTCATGAATCCCTTCCAGCACAATCTTATGGGTAATTTAAAACTGTACCTTAGTTGTTCTTCTAAAACTTTAGCTGTTTGTGTGAAATTTAGTCCACTCTGCCTGGCTGTTGATCAGCCTTCATTGATTTCATACCCTTAATTTTCAAAAAGGAGAAAAGAACTGCTTTGGTGCTTGTCTGACATTTCTTTGTGCTCTTTGAACTTTCTAATGTGCAGAATCCTTAATAGGCTGGTAGGCATTACCACTGTACGATGCTCTGCTCTGGTCTTGCTCTTAGCCAAACAGAGCATGTGTTATATGGGCAACAGGCCTAAGCCATATAATAAACTATATTATTATCCAACTTTGCTTCTTAGAATACAAATGACGCCCAAGACGAGTACAACTACTCATTACAACAATTACTTCAAAACAATCCATAGATTGGTACTATCGTTTTGCAACCTCCACTCATTTCATTCAAAAGCTACAAAAACATATTAAGCAATTTTTTGGTCAGAAGTTCATTCCTAATGACCAACCTGACACTTTTAAATGTGCTTGTGCGCGATGCAAAACTTGTCCTTTCATTCACAATGCTGAGAAAATATTGGGACCCAAACAATCCATTAAGATCACTGATCATTTCACTTGCACCTCCGCCAACATCATCTATTGCATAACTTGCACTTACTGCGAAAAGGTATACATCGGTGAAACAGGAAGACAATAAGGTGACCAATTCCAAGAATACCTTCATGACATAGCAAGGAATGACAAGGATGCATCAAAGCCAGTCGCTAGACACTTTAATCTACCTAATTATTCTAAACAGCATATGGCAATCTGCGGTCTTTCCTTACAATTGGGTAGCTTGGAAAGGTGCAAAACTCTCGAACAAAAGGTTTTCTTTCAAATCAGCACCCTTAACCCCAAAGGTATCAACAAACGCTTTTTATTTTACTAATTTATTCGTGTTTTTCTTGTCAACATGTTCCCACCAATAGTCTAGCTCCACTTTCAGCATGTAAACCTGCATGCAACCCACAATTCCTCCATTTGCTCTGATGAAGGGCTAATGGTCAGAACGTCAGCTTTTTAACTCTTAACAGAGGCCAATTTAGAAGTTCAACTTAAGTTGATATAAACCAATTACCTTGTTACCCCCACCAATGCAGCACCACAGTTTCTTTAGAAACTTACCCCCTTTATCTTTGGTTATGGTAACTTCCCTTTAATCAGTTGGTTTTCTGCAGTATAATTACTATATAATCATGTGTCATCTCTTCAGTTTCTTTGAATTGAAGCACATGGTAACAGAAACACATTTAAATGTGTCTTATACTCACAAATGTCAGCTGCTGACCAAATATGCTACGCTCCCTCCCCCTCAGCCAGTCTCCCTGAAATGTTTCTGAACATCACAACAACAAAAAAGTTTCATCCAGGAGTATGGCAAAATCTTAACTCCAAGCAATTTTTAGTTCAATGTCAACTAGTTGTTCAAAGGTCCATCTAAGCCTTAGGGCTTCCATGCCCTGGTCAGATATCATTTTACTGGTGTGGGGCTTGTCAAATCTGGCTGGGTGAGTTGTTCACCAAAACTTCTTTTCCCAGATTGGATGACTGATCATCTGCAAGGCTCGAAAAATATTTGAATTACACCTTGCCCGTTGGGCAAGTAACCCTTAAAGGATCCCTTCCAACCACAATACCCTGCGCGCCTCTATTATTGTTTTGATGCCTAGTCAAATAGAAAGAACAATAAATTTGGAACGCGATTGAGGAAATTCAAGACCTCAGTGAGGCAAATGTACTCGGATGAACGAGGATTTCTTTCCACTTCACGACTTGTCCAATACCGGAAGGCAGAGAAAATGGCGGATTTCACATATCGCGCGCGCAATGTATTGTGGTTGGAAGGGATCCTTTAAGTTTTGATTGCCCGAAGCACTTCCCTGCTTGCCCAAGTTTTCAAACTAATTAATAATTCATGAACCCAAGAGTGGATTTTAATGTAATAATATATATAACACTTTTTATTTAGCGTGGAGGCGCCCAACTTGCATGTTTCGCCGGAAACAGAGATTTACCTGGATTTTAGCATCAAAGGGCTAGCTAGCTTCATTTTCATGGTAGAAATATGCGACTTCTCAGTTTTCACGTACAATTTCTACAGTTTAAATTAGTATATCGCTGTTGAGTTAAGTTTTGTACAGAGAACTGAAACATTCTCGCGGGAAATTGCTACAATTAAGAAATAAACACAGCGTTTTCGTTTCCAACGCGGCTATTTTTATCCTGGAAAGAAATTTGATTGGGGAGAATTTTGATCACGTGCTAGGCAACCACTTCTGAACCGTGAGCGCGCGTCACGCAATCAACGAAACAAGGCTATAAATTGTAATTTTCGTCAAGCTTCATCTAAACACTTGATTACCCTTGGGCCTAAAGCTTACCTTTTCTTCTCCAAATCGTTATCAAAAATTTAGTCGGCGAGCAGCTTGCCCACTGGGGAGAGAAAGTTACTTGCCCGAAGGGAAAATCTACTTGTTCCGGACGACCGAATGGGGTTTTTTTTGAGCCCTGCATCTGTCTCTCTTGAAACAGCTTCTGTCTGTTCAGTAAATTCTTCTACTCGGCTAACATAGTTCTTCACTTTAGTGAAGGGTAGGGAAATTTTCTTTTAAAATTTTCCTCTCTCCCAACATGTGTAGTTCAGTTGTTAGTAGCACCCAATTAGTATCTGGGAGGGGTGGGTTAGATCCCATCAAAGCCTAAATTATTTTAGTCTCCTTCTCTGCAATTGCCTATGATGCTCTATGTTCTTTTTGTTGTGTCAACAGGATTATGAAGCATTATTTGCTGACAGGTTTGTTATGCATTATTTACCTGAAGTATTATTTGAAGCTTATATGTCTTAAAAACCCTTGGAAATGCCAGAATTTAATGGTTTAAAAGTCCTTGAAATTCTCTGTTATACATTTTGGTCGGTTAGTGGTTCAACTTTTTTTTTCCTCTTGCGTATTTCGAGTGTTTACTACTCAATCATGGTCATGGCAACTCTTTAAAGTTTGTTGTTTCAGGCCAAAACGTACTCAAACTCTAGAAGAAAAAACAGTTGGACGGTTTGACAGTTTGAGCATTTTTGAAAGCAGAGAAAAAGGCATATAACTCAGCTTAGAGTAAACTTTTTCATTGTGGTTTACAAAAGATATGTGATTTTTTGAAGACCGTTTTCTCTATTTTTTTAAAAATGTGGTCCATGAAAGACCTTGTAATTATTGATCAAATTATAGCTTCAAAGTCCACCCAGCATTATTTGAGTTTGTGCATGAACATGTTGAGTTTTATGAAAGTGGTTACTTGTCTAGTGCTGCTATTGGAATGCAATGAACACCTTTGTATGTGCATTGTAGTTCATCTTGTTTTCTATGCACATATGCTAGATCAACTTTAATAACTCTCCACATCTTGGAAGAAACTAAAGGAGCACCCCACATCTTGTCCTAAATTTAAAATGAGTGCTCCAAGTGCCAATTTTGTTATCCTGATTCGTTGGTTCCATATGAAAAAACAGTTTAATTTTCAGACCTACAATAGTTTACTCTGTTCTGTTTACTTTTTAGTGGTTTTGCAGGATCTCAAGATAATGACCCTAGTCTCACTGAAGCGACCAGAATTAGCAGGTTATTAATACTGCTCCTTTTTTTTACCTGACGTATCAGAGACACAAATGGCTAAACAGGGTTTTGGGGATCATTTTACACCTTTAAATCAGGGAAACATTGCTTTTGACTTATTTGGTTTTTGCACCCCTTGTTTTCATGAAGTATTACCAATGTTTGCTAATAACCTGTGGATTGCTATCTGAACAGTGTCTTGCTAAATAAAAGCCTTATGAGTTTTTTGAGCATGTCCAAATCAGGTGATCGTTTATGAGAGTGCAAGATAGTTTGTATTCAAACTCAAGGATAGGTGAAACTTTCATCAACCATCATAACCCATGACTATTGAAATGGGGCTTTGCACTGTATCTCGACTTAAATTCCCTGGATGCAGCACACCACATGTCCAATTATTTTAAATTGCTTGAGCTGCATCTTGAGTCGTATTTTGCCAGTGTGTTTACCAGATTTATGCCTTAGTCATACAAACCACCTTCGATTAAAATTCTTGGAAAGAACAGGAATATGTGGAGGATTTTATAATCTAACCCTTTTCCTCAATACACAACATGTAATGGAATTTAAAAGTAACAAAAAATAATTTTTAGGTGTACAAATGCATACCATGACCACTGAAAGAAGTTGTGATATCAAAAAACTGTCAAAATATCAAAATTCTGCTTGAACATAACTAATTTAACGTGGAACTTTACAGTACCTGACAAATTGTTAACAGTATCTTCATTACAGGGGGTGTTCTACTTCTCAAGAAGAGGAAACTATGGAAGTTGTATATGAAAGTGATGAAAAACAGTCCACATCCCCCATGTGCACAGGAGAAACTAGAAGTCACAGGTACTGACGACAATACTGCCAATGTTATGCTAAAATTGGCTCATTTTGATTAGACTACGAGCAGTCCCTCCATTTTTGGCGAAGTCTATTGCGCGAATAAAAAAAATCGTGAAAGAAAGTTGATGTTGGCGCGCCACGGGAAGCGCTTGAAGTGATGCCGATGCGCCACAGAAGCTCCGTGAGTAAGGCGTCTCACCCATGAAGCTCCTGCGGTCTATAGGCACCAATTCAAGAGTTCACCATGGTACCCCAGCAGTAATTTTTTTTCACAGATTTTTTTCTTTTTGGACTCGCGCAACGGACTTCGCAGAAAAGGAGGGACTGCACGTAGTCTACATTTTGGTGTGAGCACTTTCCCCGACCTTTCAAGCAAGAGTTGCAGATTTATCTCACACAAACACACACACACACTTTATTTTGAGAGTTCCACAGACTTGTCCTTGCTAAAATCAAGATTTTAGAAATTTCGAGAATGGTTTCGAAAATGAAATGTGCAAAACTCAGCCTAACAAAAGCATTCATTGTTTGGTCCTGTTTGGCTCAGGAGTGATGTTAAAAAAAAAAATGCCGAGAACTGTCGCTGAAGGTGTGACAGTTCTCTAACTGAAACATTCTCTTCTTCTTTGTACTCAGGGAGTTTTGTGAACATCATCTCTTTTGCAAAATAACACTTGCTGTTTCTGTGGACACAAACAAAAAAAAGAAAAAGAAAACAAAGAAAGAAGACGCAGGTGCTGAAGGATGCAGCACTAATGCAGATATTCTCAAAATGTGCAATGCACTCTTAAACTCTGGTGGGGGATTGCTGGAAATGGAATTAACCGAGCTCCAGGACGACGGCACTAGTGAGAAAGATTCCGTGGATAGTTATTGGAGAAAAATCGAGCCTTCTTTACGTGAAATGATAAAGCCATCGAGTTACGACGATGTCTTTGATCGTTGTGTACTTTCCAATAAAATTCAACTCTTTGTAAATGCTCCAAAACAGTTCTGTACCAAGAATTACAATTTGTATGTTCCAAGTGATGGATCCGTGCTTCCGGCTTCTCGCGATAAAGTTGCCGAAATTCTGATGCAGAAACCGCAAGGTTCCAGGAGAGAAGCAAATTCAAATGTGCGAGTAGCGCTGAAAGAACTTCTAAAGGTTCCGGAGGAGTTTTCTTGCAATGAGGAATTTGGCTTGACAGAGTCGAAACAACTTCAATATAAAAACTACACGTCAGGTAATGATTTGTTTGCAAATCATAGTCAGAGGGAAAAGATCTGTAAACAATTGTCAGCGTTTGGTAACTGTGACGGTGGAGTCGCTCTGCTGGGAGTAACAGATGACCGACGAGTTCAGGGAGTGGACTTGACTAAAAACAGTAAGGACTATGTCGTGAATGAGATACGTTCCCTGGTCAACAAAGTTTGCCCAAACTTTGAGCCAGAAAGAGGTATCCATTGGGATGTGGCTTTCCACCCTGTCATGGAATATGAATCCCATTGTGTCGTAGTGATAACTATGGCAGGAATTCAGTATTCTGGGGGAGTGTTTGCAAAATCTCCTGAAAGCTACGAGTTACGACGTGATGAAGCTGGGAAGCAGGTCCCTCGCCTTCTTGAATTTCATGAGTGGAAAAAGAGAGTGGATGGTGCGAGATTGCCAGAGAACAGCAAAGGTGTGTGCCTTTACCAATTTTAGGGTAATTCATACTCTAGTCGAAAATGTTCTCAACTCGTACAAATGATGTATTTTGGATCATTAACTCAACAATTTTGTCAGTCATATATAAGAGCCCGTAATTTGCCACTGCATGCATCGTGCGTAAACACTATTATAAGTGGCAATTTTTGTGAGATGTGATGTACTGAAATTGATTATTTACCTGTAATTTTAATCATATGTTTAAATCCGGACAATATACATCTTTAGCTTCTATGTTTTGTGCAACCGTTTAACCAAAATTTGGTCCCTGCAACTTGCCCACGTATTCAAACTGGTTTGAATTCGTGGAACAAGTCGCACGGACAAATTATCCAGGTCCATGTCAGTCCAATAACTGATAAGTACTTTAAGTCCCATCACCCCTTTCGAACCTAAATCTATTTCAATTTTTTTTCGGCATGGCCC
This sequence comes from Stylophora pistillata, assembly GCF_964205215.1. Taxonomy (NCBI): domain Eukaryota; kingdom Metazoa; phylum Cnidaria; class Anthozoa; order Scleractinia; family Pocilloporidae; genus Stylophora; species Stylophora pistillata. The sequence continues at coordinate 34,649,268 of NC_142522.1, forward strand.
AGAGGGTCCTAGAGAATAAATCTTCAATTTTTTTGTGTTAAGGCTTTTTTTAATAACTGCTGTTTTTCATTTCTGGATCAGTAGTATACGGAACCCTACGGGTAAAAAACGCTTCGAAATTGTAAATGACTGCCCGATTTTGTAGATTGGCAATATGCTGTTGCAAATTCGGTTTCACTGAGCTTCCCTGAATTTCTTTGAAAGCGCCGTAAATTTTGCTATTTCGATGTTTAACAAGTCCTAGTGATTAATCGCTGTCTATGAGTTAATTGAATTTTAAATTTCGTTGTCACCCTTGGTATTTTCAGGAATGAACGAATTACTCTCGAAGTTCGAAAAGATGCAAATCTCCAAAGGAGCTCTATTTACGATAAAAGGTGGTGTCCAGAGGATAAGAGATTCTTTTTTCAAGGGTAAGCTGTATAAACCGAATCTTGACGAATGGGAGCTCTAGAATATTCTTCTACCGACTTGTTCCTGGTTCGCAAATATAAGTAAACAACAGAAGCCTCTGCTTAATTAATCTATCCAGATTTCCCTTGTTCAATTCCAAATCACTCCGTTCTGCTGGTTTTCTTTTTATTTGTTTAGAAAAACAAGTGCAAACGTGTACTTACTAAAAACAATGAATTATGTTGTGCTGAGTAATAGTCAACTTTATGAACGCGATATGCGTCGTTTGCATGTTACTGTATTTGGAAGGTAGAGGCATTTTCTCGACAGCTTGCAGACAGGGGTGATGCCTGACCACCTCGTAAAACAGATGAAGGCGTGATGATTTTAACTATGATCAATTTTGAATATGAATTATATTTATTTAATAGTTATGCGCCTGAATTGTGTTGATGTAAAGTATTTATTCTGCATTCTGATTATATCATCTTTGCCGTGGTCATGTTATTTGCCGTGGTAATGTTGTTTGTTTGTTACTTTTTGCTGCCCATTCCTACCCTGGTCTTGCTGGATAAACATCATTTTGATAAGACGTTTTGAAATTTGTTTTCATTATATCACTGTGCAACACAAAGCGCCGAACTGAGGTAAACGTCCCGCAGACGATATCCATGGCTAAGCAAACTGTTTTCAGACAGCTAAATCATGTTTCATTAATATACCTACACAAGGAGTTTGCTTAAAAATTCTATACGGTATCTTACTAGACTTGTCGCTTTTTATTTTTTTGTAATTGCAGTTGATGAAGAGTTCTCCATTTTACCGAAAGGTGCAGCGGACAACCTTTCAAAAGAAGCTCAAGAAGTGATTCACGAGATCCAAAGGGCTTGTCGTAAGGACTGGAACCGTGGACTACTGGTTGTGTCACGTTCTTGGCTCCGCGATACCGGAGGTAAAGCAATCGATGGGCTCATCTGCGACGTTCTTGTTGTCAGCAGAAACATGGGTGGCCTTCATCTTTATACCCTCTGTAATACAGTCGATGAGACCTCTCAGAATTACAGCAAGGAAGCTGCCCAGGCAATTAAGAGAAGTCTTCAAGATAATGGCGCCAGAGGCCAGAAGTTTTACGTGTCATTCCATGTAGTATCCTGTTGCGGACGCGTAAAAGTCGAATCACCGTTACTTGACGGCCGTTTCCCGAAGTCATATGACCTGGAGTCCCCGCGAGAGAAGTTAAATGAAATACTGAAAGCCATGGTCATAGGTCTTACAGCGGTGCCCTCGACTCTGTCTAGTAAAGTGGGCGAAACCATTCTGAACCTCCTGACTGAGGAGCAGTTCTGCTTGGTCCATTACATGATTGACAAAACAAGGGAGTTATGGGTGAAGGGCGTGGCTGGAACAGGAAAGACCCTTGTAGCAGTAGAGATTATTAAGAAAATCAGGCAGCGTGAAAATTTGGGAGTGGATGAAATACTATATGTCTGTGAAAATGAGGGAATAGCCAACCACGTGCGGTAAGAATCGCTTATGAAATACGATTACACTTCAGGACGAGCTTGTTTGCTGGAAACACTTCAACCCTGTATCCGTTTGCTTCTCTCCTCTGTTAATTTTCTTCTTTTTGCAGGTAAAGTCTCTACAGAGACTTCACCTGCCTTTTCATGACCGTGTGAGTAAAACCGGGTTGTTGTATGAGGCTAAATGTAATTTAGACGAAATTAAAAACCGAGTCAATTTTGGGGCCCCAAGAAAGGTTTGGAAGGGTGGCATGTGCTTTTGGTCCGTTCACTTTGTTCCGGGCTTTGCCAGCCGTGTTTTCGTCCTTTCCTCCACCCCCTTTCTTTTTTCTTTTGCCAGCTGTGTTTTCTTCCTTTTCAGCACCTCACTGTCCCCCCCTCCCCCCCCCTCCCACTAAAGCATAAGTTTTTATCCTGCACATAAGTTTGCTGGTGTATTTTTGTTAATTGGAGGTGGGCTGAGATTGCTTCCTTTCTCTCTCGCCACCCTCACGGAACCGATCCTCCAGTACTTAACTGACGAATTGTTTAATATGATCGTATTGTAAATAAAATTTCCGCCGCTTTCGTTGATAACCATTTATTCGGGCCAGTTACTATTGCGAAGTATTTCACGGGAAGAAAACTCTTGGCCATTTCTCGATCATTTCTCGCGAAGTCTTACGATAGAAACCATGTGTAGTTTAGCTATGCATTTGAGACCAATTCCGCTGGAAGTGGGTACTCCATTTGCCTTTGTACGGGTGTTGTAGGTGTATTAAGTTATTTTCAAAGACCAGTTTGCTATTTCCTTTCCAATGAGAGTAGGTTAACTCTTTTTTTCTTGGAATAGAAATGGTACTTTCGGGACCCAGCAAAGTAGTTTCATTAAAGTCATATTTCAGTTCAGAAGGTAATGCGTTATTATTTTGTTTTATTCGTTAGAAGAAGTCGTTCGTGTACTGTAGTTTGTCGAAAAACCTTCTTGGACAGCGTGTTTCGACAAGCCAGACATGTGATTATGGATGAAGTACATAACTACGAGCAACCTTCCGGTATTGAATCGTGGTATGAGAAGGCAAAGCGTATTGTTCGACAGCATGATCCCGACAGACCAGGATACCTCTGGTTTTTCATTGATCTCTTCCAAAAGAGTCACGAGTTCCCATCAGGTATTCCAAACGAAGACCAGCAACAGCCTCAATTTCGGTTAACCAAGATCATTCGGAACTCAAACAAGATATTTCGTCGTGCAAAAAAAGTTCTCGGGGATGTTTCGAAGGTTGAATTCGACATTGGGCACGACTTCGAAGGAGAAGAAGTAGAGGAAATACCATACATAGCTAAAGAAACATCCCAAATAGAAGTTCTGAAAAAAGTATTGCAGGAGCTTTTGGATAAAGGTTACAACCACGGCGATATCGCTGTACTGTTCTTAAAGAAGGAGCGAATACCATTTGATGAAGAACTCTCTGTTGCCCTGAATGGTTCACCTTGGATGTCAGCAGAGGGAAATGATTCGGACGCAATAGTTGTAAGCACCGTCCTGAAGTACAGTGGTCTCGATCGACCCGTTTTAGTTCTTGTGGATGTGAAAAAAACTTTGTACAGACGCCAGCTCCGTCCCTTCCTTTTCAGCGCAGTGACACGCGCCATGGTTAAACTAATCATGATTTACGAAAAAAAGCAAGGTTGCTATGGAAGGGCTCATTAGTTCATTGCAGAAACAAGGTCAAACAGCAGAGACTGTATGTCGGTAGATATAATTTTTTTGAATTAGTTTTGGGATGATCGGAGACTAGCGTGAATTACTACTTTGCCCGCGCGTATTAAAGAGATTTGTAATTATGGAGGAACCTTTTGTGGCTAAAGTTTATAATTTGTAGCCGTTTCGGTGGTGAAACATTAATCTAGTCTATTTGATAATGTAGAGGCTAAGTTAATGTCCCTCTAGGGATTACATTTTGTGCATTTTTTAATTTATTTCTTACATTTCATGTACGATAGCTTTAAAAATGTAAAATGAAAATTAATGCATTGCATGGGATTTTTTCAAATGTAGAGGTAGGCTTTCCATTAAAATTACATGTAAATAGAAATGAGTAAAGAAGAGACAGATTTTCGAACGAACCATGTGCTGTTTATATATATGTGCACGATCCTTCGCAGTAAAGCACTATTTGAGCAATAGTGAAAATCAGACCTGAAAAAAATTTCAGGCCTGTACGGGATTCGAACCACTGACCTCTGCGATACTAGTGCAGCGCTCTACCAATTGAGCTAACAAGTCAACTGGGAGGAGGCCATCAAATTAATTCGACATAAACCCGTAGATGATAAATCAAACAACAACAAACATGAAACGTATGTATGAACTGCGGTTATGAAACGTATATGTGCACGATCCTTCGCAGTAAAGCACTATTTGAGCAATAGTGCTTTACTAATTTGAGCAATAGTGCTTTAATAATTTTTTTTCAGGTCTGATTTTCACTATTGCTCAAATAGTGCTTTACTGCGAAGGATCGTGCACATATACGTTTCATAACCGCAGTTCTTACATATGTTTCATATGTTTGTTGTTGTATGTGCTGTTTGTTTGGAAGACTAGATATGCGTTTCAGCTCGCGTAATCCTGGGATATCGCAGTGTTTCTTGTTGGGTGGGTTCCTTGCCATAATTACAATGCCATCCTTCACTGAAAGGTTTCCAATGAGTACCACCAATAAGAAATTTACTGATCACGTAGTCCAACACCCAATTTATTGAGAGCAACGATATGTTCATTGTTTTAGGTTCCCTGAACCATTCTTTGAAGGTGTGCTTAACAAGGGAGAGGCTTCCTTTAAAGGTGATTTGGTTATATCAACTAAGCTGAAATTGTAAATTGGCCACCGCAGCGAATAACAAAGCTGACGTTTCGAGCGTTAGCCCTCTGTCAGAGCTTACAATTCCAACTTAGTTGATATAACCAAATGACCTTGTTACCCCCACCGACGCAGCACCACAGTTCTTTAGAATCTTCCAGCCTTTATTCACTTCCTGTAAGGGGTTGACAAGCCCCTGAGAATATTGCTATGTTCTTGTGATCGAACTTCACAGTGTTACAGGAACTTTTACTTACTAAAGTCTCTTTGAAGTTGCCATCTTTTTCAAGAAATGATGCTTACGGTGAGGCAACGGACATTCACATTGAAATTGACGACGTATTTAAAGGGGATTTAGGAGTTGAAAATTCTTTTCGAGATTCTTTCTCCTCAAACTAAGGTGCTCGGACCACAAACGTTATCGAACGATTTGGCAAGAGTGCAACTGATATCCTTGTTATCATTCATGGAAAACCTTACTGTCCAGCCGAGTTTTGGCATCGCCGCTCAGCGCCAGGAATTTGCCTTAAAAGTGTTGGCAAAAGTGGAACATCACTTCAAACGGTCAAAAACAACAACCACAGGTGGCCTAGGCTCTGTCACAGGCTCTTTCAGAGTGGATTATTATAGAGTTTATATAGCGGTTTAGTTGGACTTGCTTTTGAGCTCCGTAAATATAAAGTTTTGTGAAATAATCAAAGAAAAAAAGTCACCTTCATACAGAGTAGTCTCTGCTGTTCAAGTCTTGTCGCGATTTTGAGGCCGTTTTGCTGTGTTTCAGCTTAACTTCCTAGCACTACCAAATAAGAGGAAAGGTAGGAAGCTCTGCCTCACACACGCTCACCAAAATCACTCAAAAAACACACTTGAATAATACCCCTTGAATCAAAACTTGGCAGCACGAAAGCCAAATAGTTCCCCTTCAAGGTCACTAAAAGAAATCCCACAAAAGTTGGGTTGTCGAGCAACCAACCCAGCGAAAATCTCAAATTGACCGCCATTTCAACGCCATTCAAATTGGCGACTTTTTCATCCCTGTCGGCGCTCGCGCGAGCAAACGCAATTATCAGCGGTAGCTATAACGGATCATGAGCAAATATCGATCTTATAGAATCCAGATTTTTAAATGTGCAAGAACGCGCATGGAATTGCTAAACTCACGAAAGCTATTGCATGAAAACAAGTCCGGTGACCCCTTCTTTTTACTGTTCCAGTATAATAATAACGTCGAAAGGAATCATCAGAAAAAAAAAAAACTAGAAAATTCTGCGGAAGGAAATTTGCGATGTGTGAAAATTGCTTTTTTTTCTAGATTTTCTGAAATTCCACTCGGTAGAATTTTTTTAAAATCTTTGTGCATTCTCAAGTGCCAAAAGCAATCACTGAAAAAAATCACGGGGTCGCCGGGTTAGTTTTCGAATTATTTAAGCCACAAGCTAAAAACTGCGTCTGAATTAGCCTACGAAAGCTTTGCCATAGATACTGCTAGTGACGGAATGACACCTATTTTTGGATAACCGATGATTATAAAATTCAACCCCGTAAAAGTGTTTAACTGGCCTTGATCAGTCTTTCTGTTGTATTCTTTTAAAGATACAAACCATCAAAAAGATGAAAACCGGTACGAGCCACCTTTTAAACAATCGTACAATAATGCTATTTATATTGGAATTCGTTGCACCTATATAATAACATTTTTGTTCTCAGAAGATAGAGGCCAGAGGGCCTTCTGACCCACAATGTTGAATAACTCAAATCGGGTTGGTATCTTCTTGTGCGTCATTGATCTTTTTAAACTTAATATAAATTGCAAGTATATTAGTTCTTAAAAATATTCCTGGTGACATGTAAGTACAAATCAATGGTATTTGATTGTATTGTAGTTTGTTCCATTATTCGTGAATCTTAGTTGGTAAGTAAGTTTTTTATTTCAGTGCAGATTACGTTGCCTTACAGATTTGATTAAAGGGGCTACAGTACGGTTTTTTCTTAAAGAAGAACTTGGCCTAAAAATTCTCCAGTTAATTATTGGTTAATCCTGTTTTGATCTTCATGCTCCCTCCTATTTTATCAAAACTGTTATTAATAGTCACCTATAAGTCTGAGCATTTTTGGAGATTTAAGGTCAATTCGCCACCGCAAAACTGGCCATCCCAAAACTTGCCACTACCCAGAGACAAATTGCCATTGGAGGCGATTTGACTCAAACATTATGTGTAGCCTCTTGTGTGAAAATGTAAGAGTATATATTTGCAAAAAGGAAAGGTTCTCTGCAGTTATGTGTATCATCTCAAATATGGAACATAACAAAAGAAGATATGTAGATATCAAGAAGATCGTGATCAGTTTGCAATCAATGAAACCAGTAATATTGCAAGCAGGAAGTGATTTTCGCAGATACTGATTGAATCGTATGAAATTTACATCAAGTAGAAGTATAACGCAACACATAAAGTACTTACAAATACAACAAAGGTTACACTAATAGACTGTTTTGCAATTCTCAGAATATCATTTTGCAGCTCCTTTACAACGGCTGCTTGTTTTTAGCTATTTTAGCTGCACTGTATGTTTCATCATCATCATTTTCAGTCTTATTTCCTAGTAAGACTTATTGTTCAGGCTCAAGCTTGTTCATTCTTTTATGTTATCCTCCCTCCTTTTGATCTTTCTTTCTTCCTCTTTTTACAATACCAGGAATACCATGATTAGTTCTGATAATCTTGAAATATACCCATACCCTGACATTTTGTGCGTGTTTGTCATATCTAGACGGTCCTGATAAGGATCTATGGCTGATCTTCAGATGTCAATAAGACAATGGACTTAATTTACTCACTCTTAAACATTAAAAATTTGTTGCTTTCTGTTTTTTTAAGTACCCTGGCCACACAGAATTGTAGTGATGGGTAGAATCCAGTTTAGGGACCAAAGAGAAGAGGTAGGTTTTGTGCCCTTGAATTCTTGAAACATGTTCATCCATAAAATACAGAAAGAAAGAATGGAATGTGTCATTCATAAGTCAGACATGTAGAAAAACAATAACAACAACGAAAAAAACAAATGAAGTAACTTTCCAATGATCATTTAGTATTGGGTCAAGTGCTCTTTGAGTGAGATGTAAAAATGGGATACTTTATATGATTTTTAACATATATGTATATGAACTACGAAGTTGTTAGTGTAAAAGAGATGTTTTTAAAGAATTGAAACGTGCTTTCCATTATTCAGTATCTTTCTTTTGAGAAGGATGAGGAAGTGTGTATTGAAAGTGTTACTGGGGTGTGTATTTGAGCAGGCAATTGCTGCCATAATTCTATCAAAAGAAAAGACCACATTATTATGAACAACTTTTACAAACATCAAGTGTAGGATAATTATACCCTTGGAGAATTTACCAGCACCATCTCTATTATCAATATGATTTCTATGTCTCTGTAAGGAAAAATCAGCACTTATGGAGCTTTAGCTCCATCCAGCAGTGTCTCTTTGTGGGTGTTTTGAGGGTGGTGTTGGTAATGTATTCAATATACTCTTGTGTAACTTTAAGTTACACACTTTGCTTCTTTACGCAACATCCACATGTTTTGAGAATTCCAGGACAATGGGATGTGTCTAAAACGAAGACCCAAAAGCGAAGACCTAAGACCTAAGACCCACTGGTCTAAAACGAAGACCCTGTGGTCTAAAACGAAGACCCTGTGGTCTAAAACGAAGACCCTGTAGTCTAAAACGAAGACCCTGTGGTCCAAAACGGAGACCCTGTGGTCTAAAACGAAGACCCTGTGGTCTAAAACGAAGACCCTGTGGTCTAAAACGAAGACCTGTGGTCTAAAACGAAGACCCACTGGTCTAAAACGAAGACCCACTGGTCTAAAACGAAGACCCACAGGTATAAAATAAGACCTGCTGGTCTAAAACGAAGACCCACTGGTCTAAAACGAAGAGCCATTGTTCTAAAAACCCTTTTTTTCAAGGAAAAGCTATACACTAAACTAAAATGCTCTCATTTCTGTGGCGCATAACTTAAAATGTTATCTTTGCGCGCGACCACCTTGACAGTTACGTTAGCTCAGTCGGTACAACACGTGTCAAAGCAATTAAATTCTAAGAATATAGAAATATGCGTTTTAGGGCCTGTTCGCACTACACCGAAAAATTTGGTTTGGTACTTGCAAAAAATTGAAAATTTTGTATCGGCGAATTTTTTTTTTTCGTAATATAACGTTTGCACTTAAGACGTGCGAATTATTTGTGTAACCACAAATGTTAATCAATCAAAATAGGTACCGAGACTTCGTGACAGTGCGTTCCTTTGATGTCGTACCCGGTCAAAGGCTGTCGCAAAGCAAAATGCCTCCGCGAAATGCTTTAATCGCCCTTCTTTGCTGTTTGCTTGCCATGCAAAACCTGATTATGACCAGTCATCAGTTACTTCTGGTTTTGTTGGGAAGGATTCGGCTTTTACGGATCCTGGAGACTTTAATACTCTTTCTTCGGCATGAGGAGATGTTGGTCGAGTCAAGTCGCGCGCTAAGGTAACATTTTAATTTATGCGCTACAGAAATGAGAGCATTTTAGCTTAGTGTATAGCCTTTCCTTGTTCAAAAGGTTTTTAGAACAATGGATCTTCGTTTTAGACCAGTGGGTCTTCGTTTTAAACCACAGGGTCTTCGTTTTAGACCACAGGGTCTTCGTTTTAGACCACAGGGTCTTCGTTTTAGACCACAGGGTCTTCGTTTTAGACCACAGGGTCTTCGTTTTAGATCACAGGGTCTTCGTTTTAAACCACAGGGTCTTCGTTTTAGACCAGTGGGTCTTAGGTCTTAGGTATTCGCTTTTGGGTCTTCGTTTTAGACACATCCAGGACATTTGCCTTATCAAGGCCACTGATTGTAATACAGTTAAACCTCTCCACAATGGCCACCTTGAGGACAGAAGAAAGTGGCCATCATGGGGAGGTAGGGGTGTTATGTATGGACAGCCTGCTGGGACCAAAAAATTGGCCACAGGGGAGAGGTGGCATCGTATAGAGGTGGCTATTAGTGGAGGTTCGACTGTATATTCTAGAACGAGACAGCCAGTGTTGTTATGGTAAAAATGCCACTCAGTAACAAAGTTTTAGCTCACTGAGACTTGCTCTTTGTGCGATGATTTCTGACCATTGCTCAAAAAATGTTATCATTGGGAGCCTTTCCTTGCATTCTTTTTTGTTTTTGTATGAGTGATAAAATCATTCAATCTTTATCGTTGTATTTTAAAATATTATATGACCTGATGCTATTTTAGAATTACCTAATTAAAGCAAATTCTACAAAGTACGGGATCAAGTCATGGAGATACCAGGCTGCCCGACTATGGAACACTACTCCTAATAATTTAAGATATATTGATGGCTACCACAGTTTTAAACATGGACTCAAGGAGCTTGACCTTGCAAGTTTATAGTCCCTTATTTGCAATTTAACTTAGTTTTAACGTAGCTCCATATACAATATCATTTTAAGCACTTTTATAAAGTTGCAAGTTTATAGACCTTTTTTGCAATTCAACCTAGTTTTTATAAGTTTAATAGTTCTATAATTTTTTGCAGTTCCTTGATACTACATCATTTTATACACTTTTATATAGCTTTTAGGTTTATTTATTTATCTTTTCTTTCGTGACTGATCTGTATACTAGTTAACAAATGGTAAACACCACAGCGTACACTAATGAGTTATGGATGCACGCGAGAGGTTGCTAAGCACGAAAGAAGCGTAAGAGTCGCGCGAGGCGATAGCAGAGAGCGACTCTAGCTTCATGAGTGCTTAACAAACCTCCCAAGTGCATCCATAACTCAATAGTGTACGCTGTGGTGTTTATCATTTGTTTTATAACATAACATTGATACATCGTAGCTAAAGAGTTCTCTTTTATTTAACAAATCTTATGTGACCAGAAAATACCAGCGCGCGCGGAAAAATTGTTTTTGCATGTGCTCACGTCAGCAGCATGCACCCATGGGCAAATAGGGGACGCTGAATTGACCAATCGGAGCGCGCGCTTTACTTTGGTTATATTATAACTTCATATAGCTAAGTGTCAGCCACATTTACAGAGTATGTATGTATGAGTATATGAGACTTTGAGTAATCCTATTTTTTAAGGATAATCAGTTGTGTGAATCAATTAAAAATTATTGAAAGAAAACCACTGCATTGTATAAGCTAGACCATAGATAAAAGATTTTTTTTCCAATTTCTTTTGAATTGTATGACAGATTATGTAGGGAAGAAAAGACAGTGTGCAGTCACTGAATAAATAACAACCGGTAACTGTAGTTTAATAAGGATTAGAGGTTGATAAAAGTTTGACTTCTTATCTTTAGGACCCTGATTGGTACAGAGCTTCAAACTCTGAGGGAAGGAAGGGATTGATACCTTACAGTCATGTCGCTTTTCAAACAATTAAAAATTTATTATTGTCGTAGGAATTTATTATGTTGTAGGAAAACAATTAAAATTTTATTATTGTCCTTATTTGGAACAAAAGTAATTTTTAGATCACTCACTTACAGTACTGACAATACCCAAAGGTAGTCAACCACAAGACACTTAGTCATAAGTCTGCAAATATGGACTTTTTTTGGTTAATAGTCTCCTTGAACTGAGCAACATTTTTGCAAATTGCATTGATGTTGATTGTTATATCTTAACAAAGTGCAATCCATCTGGTGAATCTTCCTCCCTCAAATGGTTTGGATGAAGACATACTGATTAAGTAGGTGTATGGAATGTTGGATGTCCATCTGCTTGAAAGCCTGTATTTGGTCTTTTTTGGTTTTTTTTGAGATCATGACTTTTGGTATAAGATAGGCCTACATTTTAATTATGCATTACAGATTGTTGTCAACGAGTAAAAAGGCCCTAAAAAGTTTGTTTGTGCGTACTTTTCTAAGGTCTGATGGCAAGAGAGAATATGCTGAAAATCTCCTGACAATTCAATTAAGCTTCAAAACGAATGATTACCCTGATGCTCTTCCTCGAACAATTTGTGCTGTTCTTAATTCTGGGGGTGGGGTAATGAAATTGGAGATTAAAGATTGCCATGATATGGAAAGATTTGATAAATTTTGGTAAAGTTTGGAAAACAAATGCTTGGATTTCATGATAAGACCAGTTTCTTTTAATGATGTATTTGATAGGGATGTTGAAAAGAACGGTGAACAAATTGAAGTGCTCCTTTTTATTGGGGCGCCAGGTCATTGGTGCACTTTGAAGTCTAACTTGTACGAAGCTCAAGATGCCAAAAATCCAGAGGCTTCGTTTCTAGACACTCTTCGTTTATTAAATGTTCAACCAAATGATGAACCAAAAGACTAACTAAAAAATTTAATCCAAAGTCTTCGCAAATTTCCCGCAGAAGTATTTTTGAATGAGAAGATTTTATTTCCCGAGTCGAAACAAATACAATTTAAGTGCTTCACATCTGTCAAGCCATTACTGCATAAAGATAACAGTAATCACACGAAGCCATTTAAAAGACAGATTTCTGCATTTGCCAATACTAGTGGAGGAATAATCTTTCTTGGAGTAGATGACAATGGTTAAGTAATAGGTGAAGATCTAAGTAAGAAAGAAAACACCATAAATGCTGTGCAGCAAAGAATAAAGTCGCTCATTGAAGAAATGAAATGGCCTTCCCCTTGTGAATGGAACAGTTTTTGGGACTTGAAATTCTTTACAGTTGATGGCAAAGAAAACTTCTTTGTTATAGCAATATATGTGGCATATGTGAAAGGAGGTGTGTTTACAAAGTACCCAGAAAGTTATGAGTTAAGGCTTGAGGAAGATGGTCAGGAAAGAATTTGTAGAGTTGAACTGAATTTGACAAGTGGAAGAAACAGGTGTTATGTGGGATGGATACCCTGCAATTGGATCGCGGCAAAGGATAGGTACCTTCCCCTAAACTAATCATAGGTGGTGACATAATTAAACAAGTTAGCTCAGTGAAATCTTTGGGTGTACATATAGACGAAAACCTTTCATGGAATATGCACATTGAAAAAATAGCCAAGAAAATCGCATCGGGCATTGGAGCAATTAAACGTTGTAGGCCTTTTGTTAATCGAACCACGCTTGAGTCCGTTTTCAATGTCTTAGTTCAACCGTACTTTAATTACTGCAGCGAGGTCTGGGGGCATTGTAACAAGGGTCTTTCGAATAAGCTCCAAAAGTTGCAAAACCAGGCTGCCCGTATTCTGACCTTCTCCAGTTATGACACAAGCGCTGATCCTCTTTTTGTGCAACTTAACTGGAGACGGTTAGATACTCAGCGACAAATACAAGTGGCCACCATGGTCTATAAATCTATACATGGTCTTGCGCCCGACCATCTTGGTTCTCTTTTCCCTAAATATGATCCTCCATATAATCTAAGGAACTCTGAAAACAAACTAGCTGTTCCATTGCCCCGCACCGATTTCCTGAAAAATAGCTTTAGCTATAACGGTGCGGTTATCTGGAATAGCTTGTCCCCTGAATTGCGGCAAGCAAAATCACTTCAATCCTTCCGAAATGGTTGTCGCAATTTCTTCGTCTGAATCGACAAAACACACACAGCATCTGTGTAAAGCAGAATTTCTTTATTTTTTTCTATTTCACTTTTAAATTTTAGATCATGTTTATATAGATTAAAATAGATTGTAACTGTAATAATAGATTGTAATAATATTATCATTTTATCTGATAGATTTACCGTGTCTAAATAAAAATAAAGTTCAAGTTCAAGTTCAAGTTCAAGTTCAATATGAAAGTGTAGGTAAGAACTAGAGAACAAAGAGCAGAATACCTCTGAGAACACTCGTTACATATACCCTGCATGTAGATTTTCATTAAATTAATTGAGATTTCCAAACTACTCCTTAGCGCATTCAGCTCTTTGCTTAAAAGGATGAGAAAATAGCTAAACTTGTTCGCGCATTTAATTAGTAACCTCCACTTGGACCGTGAACGTCTTATACACATTCATCCAGTTTTACCATAATGCGTCGCAATTTTGTGCAGAGATTCAGTTCGACGGAAGCAATCGCCGACATTTCTTGAAGTATTTTCTTTTTTGAGGGCTCTTTGGGTTACAGTGTAATGGGAATTTTTCTTAGTTATGACGTTGTAAAGCGAACTGCACATAAGTAAAAAAAAAAATTAACCAATTTTTTTAACCCATATGAATTTGCTTCTTTTTAACTGAAATTTTTAGGTAGTAAAAGAGTATTATTATACTTTATCGTACAAAAGTTTTGTTTCTTTTTATAGCTGTTCAAATAGAGATTAAAAAGATAAGGCACCTTTCCCATTCGAAAGGAGTTCTGATTTCTGTTAAGTGTTCTGCCGAGCAGATTTTGGAAGGGTTCTTTAAAGGTAAGTGTAAAAGACAAATCGGATCTTCAAAATTGAGTCATCCAGCTTCAAGGCTTATCCCTGTAAACCTCTAAATTTTATTAATTCCAGAAATAATTGAAGCATATCATGGTGGACTATACACGGGCCCTTTGGGGCAACTTGTTAAACCATCAGCTGGGGTTTCAGTAACTTTTTTTTAATTATCGCTGGCAGCGCCCGTGGGCATTATGAAGCGAATCATGTGCTCTGATTGGCTTGCCCGCTTTTGACCTAACTTTGACCTAACGCTTGGTCAACAACGCATATTTCCATAAGCGGCTGCCAACTGTGTTATGGACGGCTGTAACCGGGACCGTTAGGCTAAACCCAGACACAATAACCTACTTCCAAACTAAGCAGACTGGTGATAGTCATGACGAGTTTCGTGGGCAGAAGCAAACCGCCAGTAACCAGGTTACATTGAAACTCCCGCATTTGGCATGATCACCCAGCCGCTGAGGTGGACTTATTTGACCGTCTGGAAACACATGGAAAGGACTTTTGGTCTAAGAAAGACATAAGGAATATAACTGTCCCATGGCCCGCTATCCAAGCACCAGCTACAGTATCTTTGCATGCGCTGTGGCTTTTAAGTTGAAGATAGTGTTCTTGCCATACTAACGTATGTCTTTCTTTTCTTTACTCTTCAATTCAAGTTTGTGCAGACTGTCCTATAACACCCGAGGGTTTTGAAAAGAACCTTCCGGACCACGCAGCACGAAAATTCATTAAAGAGATACAACAACAGTGCTCAAGTTCCCGCGGTCCTGGGCTTCTTGTGGGGTCCCGTTCATTTCTTGCCTCTATAAACAACAAGGGTGAAGATGTTAGAGGGAGCCTTCCAGTTGGTGTCATCTGCGACCTCCTCCTATTCAACAGTAACGCGGGAGGACTCCTTCTTTTCACTGTGTGCGACCCAGTCGAAGACGACGAGCAGCTCCACGCTTACAGTCACACTACCGCCAAAGCCCTAAAAAGATTTCTGGTTGTGCTTGGAGGCTGCCTTGAAAAGTTTTGCATCATCCCTCAAGTGCATGTGTTACATAGGCTTACACAAAAAGTGCATCGAATGCGATACCCCAATCAATACCAGCTAGCTGGGGACGATAAAAAGGTAAACAAAATTCTGGAGTCGTTGGTGAACGTTCTGGCGGTAGTGCCTTCTACCCTTTCAAGTAAAATGGGTATCAGCTTCTTCAACCTCTTAACCATGGAGCAGTTCAGACTGGTACACCAGGAAATTGACCGTTTTAAGGAACTGTGGATAAAGGGTGTAGCCGGAACCGGTAAGACGGTTGTAACACTTGAGTTCATCAAGGAACTTCGAAATCGTGATCCCAGCCTGCGAAAAGAAGAAATTCTCTTTGTGTGCGAGAACGTTGGACTTAAAGAACAAATGAGGTAAGTTTAGGAAAGAAAATTATCAACATCGCAGCAGGCAAACAGCTCTAACAACAACAACAACAACACAAGACAAATGATATTTGAATTAAATGTCAATAATATTTTGGACCAAGGTAGGAAGTAAATGTAACATATTATTTGTTCTCGATCTTGGTTTCCTTTTTTGAGAGGTAGTCTTGAGATGACTCCGAGCATTATGGTTGATTCTTACTTGGTTGGGAGTTTTTCATACGGACCATTAAAGCCACGAGTCCTGTATTTCATGTTGTCTGAAGCTGAACAATTCAAAATTTGCGACTGAAATCAAATGTATACATTTCTATTCTCCCAAACAACAACAATAAGGATTTCAAGTTATTGGTGTCTTAATTGCGACGAAGGTGGAATGGCTAATCGTAGCAAGGCTATGAGAATCAGGGGAAAAATTAATATTACATGTTAAAATCACATATGTGACCAAGACAGTATTTCTCCTTACAATAATAATACAATATCAGCAAAATAGGAAACCAAGATCGAGAACAAATAATATATGTTACATTTACTTCCTACCTTGGTCCAAAATATTATTGACCTTTAATTCAAATATCATTTGTCTCGTGTTGTTGTTGTTGTTAGAACTGTTTGCCTGCTGCGATGTTGATAATTTCAATTTAATTTCAATAATTGAATAATTTCAATGTTGATAATTTCAATAATGGGATTAATTGTTGATCCAATACCAAATTCTCCTTTCTAATATCATAAGAATTGTATTGTAGATGGTAGGGAGAATTACTAATGAGATCTTACGAGTGAGAGGGTTAAGTCAGCCTTTTTGCCCCCCCCTCCCCCCAAAACAATGTTGTATCGTGATTCGATGAACTTTTAGGTTCATACAGACAACATTGAATAAGGGAGGGAGGTTGTGATTCTGTCGGATACACTCAGTAAAGACTCGTTGTTGCACTCAGTCACTTTATTCGCTTGTTTTTGTAAAGCAAAAGATCAACTGAAAATAGATCACCAAACGTTAACCGATTCGGTGCACTTAGAACGTAACAGGATATTGAAAAGCGAAACGATATAAAATGAATTTACGTACCAACATTTGCGGCTCTAGTTCTCGAGAGGATATCCAAAGACGTGCGCTCACCAACGCGACTAATTGTTTACTAAAGGGGGTAAGTGAAGGTGTAGTCTGATCGTCCGAGTGAGTGTAGTCCTGAGAAGGGCTGTTGTCGGTGGTAGTGACTGACGTTTCGACAACCTGTGCGGAAGTCATCATCAGAGTGAAGTGTCATTGACTCTGATGATGACTTCCGCGCAGGTTGTCGAAACGTCAGTCACTACCACCGACAACAGTCCTTCTCAGGACTACGTTCACCCGGACGATCAGACTACACCTTCACATGTTACCCCCGGGTTCAAACCATTTACTGCATAAAGGGGGTAAGTTTCTAAAGAAACCGTGGTGCTGCGTCGGTGGGGGTGACAAGGTAATTTGGTAATATCAACTTAGTTGAAATTGTAAATTGGCCACCGAAAAGAGTTAAAAAACTGCCGTTTCGAGCGTTAGCCCTTCGTCAGAGCGAATGGAGGAATTGTGGGTTGTGTGTGGGTTTATATGCAGAAAGTGAAGCTATGCTATTGGTTGGGGCATGGCGACGAGAAAAACACGAATAAATTATTAGAATGAAAAGCGTCCGTTGATGCCTGTGGGATTAAGAGGGCCGATTTGGAAGATGAACTTTTGTTCGGGAGTTTTGCGGCTTTCCGAGCTACCTAAATGTAAGGAAAGACCGCAGATTGCTATTTGTTGCTTAGAATGATTAGGTAGATTAAGGTGTCTAGCCACTGGTTTTGATGCGTCCTTGTCATTCCTTTCTACGTCGCGAAGGTGTTCTCGGAATCGGTCACCTAGTCGTCTTACTGTTTCGCCAATGTCTAGCTTTTTGCAATAAGTGCAAGTTATGCAATAGATGACGTTGGCTGAGGTGCACGTGAAGTGATCGGTGATCGTAATGGATCGTTTGGGTCCCGATATTTTTTTCAGCATTGCGAATGAAAGGACAAGTTTTGCATCGTGCGCGAGCGCATTTAAAAGTGCCGGGTTGGTCATTAGTTTGTAATGATCTTCTGACCAAAAAATTGCCTATGTCTTTGTCGCGTTTGAATGAAATGAGTGGAGGTTGCAAAAAGATAGTGCCAGTCTCTGGATCGTTTTGAAGTAATTTAAAGCTTTTAAGAATAATGGATTTAACTGAGTGGTTGTGAGGACGAAGTGTGAGGGTACATCCTCACAACCACTAACAAAAAGTATAGTTGTTGTTTTTTCTCACAATGTAATCACTTCCGACGTGTATATCTGCTCATTTTCAGGCGACAGCGTCACCTAGAAGCAGCCTTACAATTCGTTGACAAATCATGTTTGAACAGTCTTATTTATGTGAATAACACTCCTTTGTATACCACAAGACCCCTGTTACCGTGACGTCATAATCTTTATCGATCTTATTACAGTATATGAAACGTGATTAGTAAACAATTATTTTGTAAAATCAACTAAGTTGAAATTGTGAATTGGCCACCGTAAGGAGTTAAAAAACAACAACTATACTTTTGTTAGCGGGAAAAGTTTGGATTTCACTTAAAGAAATTTTGGTCACTTTCTTGTTTGTTTTTCCTTGATTTAAGTGACTAGTACTGTGCGGTACAGGAAACCTTTGATATATTTTGGTAAACTATTTTTTAGAATATCGGTGATTTTGTTATCATTTTCGAGCGGTACATTCATCAAAATAGCTTCAAGTGAAATACTTTCTATTTTTTTCACATTTCAGCACACATGGAGTATGTACATGTCTCTGCCGTAAAGGCTTCATGTTGAAGAGGGGCCATACGCCTGAAAAAGTCAAACATGTCATAATGGACGAGGTCCAAAGTTTTAGGGATGAAGACCGCTGCCCACCGGAACACTACAGCTGGTTAGAATTTGCGAGAATGCTGGTAAGGCAGCAATCAGAAGATGATGATGACGATGATGATGTGGGATACTTGTGGCTTTTTATTGACATTAATCAAGTAAACCACTATTTTCCAACGGGCATTCCGGATGTAAAAAAGCAAAAACCATCCTTCGTTTTGACGCAAGTCATTAGAAATTCTAAGAGAATTTTTGATTATGCTGTTAACGAAATTAAACTTTCCAGTGAAATTAAGATCGGGCATGATTTTGAGGGTGAAGAGGTTGCGATTGAAACTTACCAGGAAGGTGAGCAGATTCCTAAATTAAAGTCAGTTGTTCAATCCATCCTTAGTAAAGGGTACTGTATAGATGACATTGCTATTCTTTATAGCATGCAAAGAGAAATACCTCAGGATCTTGAACACGAACTCGATCTAGGGAAAATTGTTACAGCTGAAGAAAATTCCTCTGAACATCTTGTAGTGAGCACGTTTCGTAAGTATAGTGGGCTAGAGAGACCTGTAGTAATACTTGTTAATCTAATGGGGTCGCTCCCATTCAATAGTCGCCCATACGAATCCATGTATTGTTCGGCAACACGTGCTATGGTTAAACTTGTCATTTTGAATCAGTCTGATAACTAAATGTCGTGAACTGTGTTAAATGTTTGCAAAAGGAGCAATTAGGGTTGTTTGTTTTTTTGTTTTTGCTACCACAGTGCGTGGAGTCTAGTTCACTTGTGCCTATGTGATATACATTTTAGTTTCAGTTTTTATCTGAATATTGTCTCAAACAAAACAAACTAGCGATTTTCAATTGTGATCGACTGCAAATTTTATTTTGCACTTAATGATTGTATCTCGGCTTACAGTACAGCTGCTGTTTTTAACGGAGTACTTAACAGTCTTTTCTCGTGCAGCACTTGATTTTTTTCGAACTAGACAGTATCTAGCATAGTTCACGAAAC
Source organism: Stylophora pistillata (assembly GCF_964205215.1). Taxonomy (NCBI): domain Eukaryota; kingdom Metazoa; phylum Cnidaria; class Anthozoa; order Scleractinia; family Pocilloporidae; genus Stylophora; species Stylophora pistillata. The sequence continues at coordinate 34,668,770 of NC_142522.1, forward strand.
TTTCCTATGTTGCACCTTAAAAGAAGGAAATGCAAGTAGATTATTTTAGAGGCGCACACATCACCCTCAACTCCTCCATTCGCTCTGACGAAGGGCTAATGCTCGAAACGTCAGCCTTTTAACTCTTTACGGTGGCCATTATGCTATTTCAACCTACTTGATGTAACCAAATTATTTTATTGGCGCTATAGGATGGTATGGTTGGTGTTACGTAACAGCAAACAATATAGCTCGTTAGAATTCGTATTTTAAGTCTATGTTGCTGTAGTTTCTAGAGAATCAAGCCTGGATCACGTCACACTTTTAATATGAATCACATTTAATTTTTACAGTCTAGTTTGTTGCAACTCTTGAATGTTTAGTGCATCCCAAAATGTGCTGTTATTCAATCTCTATGCGTTGTGTAGAACTTCAATTGTTTTAACATCAGGACAATTAATATGTATCAGTAAATGTATATAGAAGGTGTTTTAGGTATCATTGTGGTTGTTTCTACACACTAAACAGAGAAATGACATTAACTGAAGTAAAGCATTATATAATACGTGAAATAATATTGTCTTTGTCTGTGCATTCCTTTGAACGAGCAGGGATAGCGGAGCTGAGAAGCTTTAGCCCCCACCGCCACCCTCTAACTTTATGCGGGGACAACATTTTACTTTTTTTTTTAGTGTGAGTTACGCATGATGAAGAAAAGAGGAAGGAAGAGAAAAGAAAAGTCAGGTTCGCCACAGATTATTCCATGAGATCGCAATTTCAAATTTTTTGTGGGGGATGGCATCAGACTCCCAACAAACTCAATCCCTTGGTACTCACTTCCAAGTCTTCCCTCCTCCCAGTTGAAAGTAGGCTCTTCCGTCCTAGAATTGGATTAACCTAGAAGGAGTTTGCGGAAGAATTGCAATTTTAGGCCTTCCCGCCTAAAAACAAGAACTTGGTAAAACGCCATTCATTCTTAGCAAGAATTCAAAATTTTTTCACACAAGTGTCAAGAGAAATTGGCAGAGACATCATTTATTGCTGGAATTGGGTAGTTTTTTTCCTATCCTTCTAATTACTAGAGCGAGACGCGCTGGTGTCTCAGAAATATGGCTACCCTGACTTAACGGCGCACGTATGGGTTTAGAGGTACGAATTTAGGTCCTTGTCATCGATCGCGATCACGAATTATAATTTTATCAGTGGCTTTTTGTCTCCTTCGTAAAAAAAAATGCATACGTGCAAATAAACTTCGCGGGGAAATTTCAACGCCGCCTTAATTTAAGCAATAGAAACGCTCTAACCTGGCATAAGTTCGTAACCTGTGAGGGCGTTTAATCGTTATATGGGGAGGGTGGGGGGGGGGGGAGGGAGCGTCTCGGGCAAACTATCTCTTGGCGTCGGTAGATAGTGTCAATATTCGATGGAAACAAAAAAGAAATCGTACTGGCAAATTTCCTTTTTAAACGTTATTCCCTCTACCCTCGATGAATAAACTATTCTAATAAGTTTGATGTTCGATATACCCCGTCATTCTCGACTCTAAGTATTCCGTATCACAAAATAATTTTTTTTACCATCTTTCCCGTGCCCCTTTAACTATTCCTTTCACTCGCTTTTTCCCGCTAGCCCTACTTTATATTTTAAAACTTTACATTTTCCTTCATGTATGTGTATTCAGGGTGTAATGTCCCTTCATCGTCAGCAATTTTCCGACCCCCCCCCTCTAATACTCGACCCATTTCCTGTCAAGCTGCAGTGCGATCTTCGCTCGTCTACATTAGTCTACGGAAGTCGTTGTCTTGAGGTTTGTGGAATCTAAAGGAAAGGACCGGATTGTCCTAGATTGTTCATCAAAGGATTCAAACAATTCACTACCGTTGTTCCTGGTAGCAGCTAGGCCGTAGGGTAAGTATTAAGGCGAATAGACAAGTTCAGACTGAGTCCACAATCGGAACTTCATTAACGCTTACTCGGCTCAACCTTTGGCGAGATCTTGATGGAATGAGGCTTCTCTGGCCGTGTACTCTGGGTTTCAAGTTTACTGAGTTCAAATTTCCGTGGGTTCCTAATAGACTAGGAGTTGAGAGTAACTTTTTTTTTAACTAGAGAAAGGAATCGTCCTCAAGTACTTCCGTGTGTTCACATGTAGCTTGTATGTGTTCGATAGATAGGTTGACATTCAAGAGTTCGGGATTGTATCACAAGGCAAATGGAAATTTCGTTATCGAGTGGAATTTGATCGACCCGATCCATTTTAAGTCTAACGCGTTTCTCTTGTCTTTTTTTAAAACTTTTTGGCCGCCAAATAATAAAGTAATAAGCAATCAATTAGTGCATACAACTACAGTAACTGTACCATGATGTTTGTTCGTAGTAATCTTTTGTGCTCACTTTCGAATTTTTTCCTTCCCGTTCCATTCCCCTCAATGTATTTCCCAACTAGTCCAGATACAGCAAGCGTGCGTAATTAAACAATCATACAATAATGTCATTTATATTGGAACTCGTTGTACCTATATAATAATTTTTTATTCTCTGCAGGTAGAGGCCAGAGGGCCTTCTGACCCACAATGTCGAATAACTCAAATCGGGTTGGTATCTTTTATACTAATTTATACTAATTTATGCGAGTATATTTGTTTTTCAAAATATTCCTGATGACATGTAATTATAAATCAGTGGTGTTTAATTTATTATATTTTGTTCTATTATTCTTGAATATTGGGAGGTAAGTATTCTATTTACAGTGCATATTACGTTGCCTGCACGGTTATTTTCTTAATAAAGAAGAACTTGGGCCTAAAATTTTCAAGTTAAACATAGGTTAATTCTGTTTTGATCTTCTAGCCTAGCAATTGTTTTTTCCTTTCTGCTTGTTCTTGGTAGTCACCTCTAAATTTGAGGTAGTGCAGGTTTATGGTCTATTCACTGCCACAAAATTGGCCACCATAAAACATGCCACCACTCAAAGTCAAATAGCCATTGGTGGTGATTTGACTCAAACGTTATTTGTAGCCCCCATGTGAAACAGACATCAAATGAAAGCTAAGATGTAAAAGTATATTGCATTAAACACGAAGGTGCGCTATAAAAGGAGCCTTATGTCCCACTGGACCATTTGTCAATCAACCGTCGTGTGCTGTAGAACTCTTAGAGTCAAGTCAGCTTGAGCTACAGCTACTCCAAAGCAGTGAACAGCGGGCGCATTCCTCAAAATTGTTTTATGTCTTCATCACAATACAAGAATTTTTGAGATTTGTATTTCCTTTCTCCAATGGAAACTGTCTTTATTTGTGGCGGTAAATTTGAGATCGAATTAGGTGGTTCACACGTTACCTCATGCCACCATGCTGGTGGAAGTAAACAATAGATATCTCATTTGCTCCTTTTGTTCGTCTACCAGCATTTGAATTTGACCCGCACACGTCAACGGTGAGTGACAAATGAGCCTAGGTCTTCCCAGGGAAGACTTCCTTATATAGTGCGCCTTCATGTTTAAGGGAAAGGGTCTCAAAAGCTATGTATAGCATCTCAATTGTGGAACATAAAGCAGAGTAAAATATTTAGATATCATCAAGATTAAGATTAGTTTGTAATCAGTGAAATCAGTTATACTGGCAGATTGATTTTGACTGAGTGATTTTCTTCAAGTGATTTTTGCAGATATTAATTGTATCGCAGTAAATGGTTTAATTGTATCATATGAAGTTAACATCAATAAAGGCCAAGAAGTAGATGTACATTTGCCACACTTAAAGCGTGTACAAATACAGCAAAGTTTATACTAATGGACCATTTTGCAAGTCTCAGAATACCATTTTGCAGCTCCTTTACAATGGCTGCTTGTTTTTAGCTATTTTAGCTGTATTATATGGGTCATCATCATCATTTTCTTTTTTCCAAGGGAGACTTATTGTTCAGACTCAAGCTTGTTCATTCTTTTATGTTATCCTTCCTCCTCTTCATCTTTCTTTCTCCCACTTTTTATGATATCAGGAATACCATGACTAGTTCTGATAAATTCCCATACCCTTACATTTTGGGTCTTTTTGTCATTTCCAGATGGTCCTGATAGGGATCTATGGCTGATTGCTAGGTGTCAATAAGGCAGTGGACTTAATTTTCCTGACTGTACCATTAATAGTTGGTTGATTTCTGTATTTTCAGGTACCCTGGTCTCGCGGAACTGAAGTGGTGGGTAAATTCCAGTTTAAGGGCCGGACAGGAGAGGTAGGTTTTGTGCCCTTGGATGCTTGAAACATTCATAAAAAAACACAAAGATAAAATGGAATGTCTCGTTCATATTTTAGAAGTGTAGTACAAAAAAAGACATGAAATAAGTACCTGATGATCATGAGTATTTGGTCAAGTGCTCTTTCAGTGAGTTATAAAAATTACGGATAGGATACTTCAAATGATTTTTAACTTATATGTATATGAACTAGGAAGTTGTAGGTATAAGAAACATGTTTTTTAAAGAATTAAAGTGTGCTCTCTGTTATTCAGGATCTTCCTTTTGAAAAGGGTGAGGTGCTGTGTATTGAAAGTGTTACTCGGGTGAGTATGTGACCAGACAATTTCTGCCACAGTTCTATCAAAAGAACTCACTACATTATTACGAATGACTTTGTACAAACATTAAGTGAAGGATAATTTCCTAGATAACCAGCACCATCTCAATTATTCATCAATATGGTTTCTATCCCTCTGTAAGGAATCCACACTTTTTGAGCTTTGATCAGCTCCATCATTGAGTGTTTTGCTTTGTGCTTCTCTTTGTGGGTGTTTTCAGAGTGGTGTTGGTAATTGTATTCAAAGTACTACTGGCAGAGAGGTGGCCATGCCAGAGAGGTGGCCATTTGCGGAGATTTGACTGTATATTCTAGAATGAGACAGCTATTACTGTAATGGTAAAAGTACCTCTCAGTAACAAAGTTTTAGCTTATCAAGACTTGTTTTTTGTGCAATGATTTCTGGCTATTGCCAAAATAGTGTAATCATTGGAAGCCTTTGTCAAGTTAGGAATATCCTTGCTTTGTTTTTATAAGAGTGACAAAATCATTCTATCTTTATAGTTGCATTAAAAAATATTATATGGCCTGAGTATGAGACTTTGACTAATCCTATTTTTTTAGAGTTATCAGCTGTGGGAATGAATAGAAATAATTGAAAAATACCACTGTATTGTGTAAGCTAGAGCATAGATCTAACATAATTCCTGCCAATATTTATTATTAAATTGTATGACATTATGTAGAGAAGAAAAGACTGTGTGCAGTCACTTAATAAAATAACTAACTGTAGTTTAATTAGGACAAAAGGTTGATATAAGTTTGACTTCTTATCTTTAGGACCCCAATTGGTACAGAGCTTCAAACTCCGTTGGACAGATAGGAATGATACCTTACAATTATGTTGAGGAAAGTAAGAGAGCTGTAAAACTTCATGCAATGCCGTAAGTTGAGATTTTTTTTGTTAAGATTGCCACCGGTAATAGGATTTTCACTCATTTCTAAGAACTTCAAGGAACATTCAGTTGCAAATTCACACTAAGACAGAAAACACAGGTATGAAACAAGAATAATTAATATGTAATAAATAAATATATCCATAAAAATGAGAGGGTTCAATCAGTGATTCTATGGGAAGCCAAGGTACTGAGTGGAAAGGTGAATGTTTGATTAAAACAGTTGGTAATATAGACATTGTTTTGTTTCTTTCAGATGGTTTCATGGCAAGTTCTCTAGACAACAGGCTGAAGAACTCCTTGACCCTTATGATGAGGGCTTGTTTCTGGTTAGAGAAAGTGTCAATTACCAGGGAGACTATTCTCTTTCTGTTTGGTAGGTGATGAAAAATGATCTTCTCTCTGATGATTAATGATGGAAATAATGGTTACATGATGGATTTTTAAGACCCTTTATGTGCTATAAGGGATAATTATTGTGTCCATGTTTTTGATACATGTATATACTGTATTAACCCTTTCTCTCCCAAGATCTGAATTTAAATTCTGCGCTCTAGATCCTACACATTTCTGTGTAGATTAGTGTGGAGAATTTGGTGTTAGATCTACCTGATATGTTTTAGTATTCTCATTACCTGTTTGTTGAATAGTGTATGGATATTATAGGGAGAAGTTACATGTGAATCACTTCTGGGAGTTTAAGGGTTAAATACCCCCCTAGGATAAGTTTGATTCTAATGAGATGTGTGTTGTTCAATGGAATTTCATCAGCTGTGGTGGCAAAGTTGAACACTACAGAGTAAGGTACACAGATGACAACAAACTCACTGTGGATGATGATGTCTATTTTGAAAATCTCACAAAACTTGTGGAGGTATGTGCTGTGTAAAGTCACACTGTTTACTTTTGATTAATGCATCCATGCATAGTGTTTGTTTGTTTTGGAAACAGCCCATTTCGGGTATTTTTTAAATTTTTGTTCAGCCATTTTTTTCTGTATTTTTTTTTTAAATGGTAGGTGACCTGAGTGGATCATTAATTTTTCTTGGTTTTTCGCTATTCACAGAAGAGAAATGACTAACTTGATAATCTTCAAGGAATGCCAGGTGCAATTTATATTTCCTCCTTTATTGTTTAGCATTATGAAAAGGATGCAGATGGGCTTTGTACAAGACTGGCCAAACCCTTGAAGAAGAAAGGAGGAAACTATGATTTTTCTGTTGATCCAGAATCATTTGAAAAAGGTGCACAAAAAATTGCTTAAAATCAGATATTTAGGTACGCTAAACTGTTAGTTTTTGCTAGATTAATGTCAGACTGCCACATTTCAAGTTTGTCAAAAAGTTTTCCTGATGATGTTGTTTTGAGAAAATTGTGTTGTTTGTAAACTTTGAATTTGTTACTACTGACAGTAATGATTTCATCAAAATGTACTGTTCAACCTGCACAATTTACAAGTATAGCATGAATTTAAATTGCGGCCTTTGTTTGGTTTTCTCTATCAGAGGGCTGGTCTATACAACGCAGGGAATTGTGTCTTGGAAAGTCTATTGGAAAAGGAGAGTTTGGAGGTATGACTTACAACTTTCAGCAGAAAGACCTGGTTTGTGATCTGACAATGTTGATCTTACAAATTTTCTTGGGCATTAATGGTAAAAATATTTAGGTTTAGATGGAATTCTTTTACTGGAAATTCCCCTGAGTCAAACTGAAAATTCAAATAAAATTCTTTTTTTAAGTTTTTAGTGATGAATTATTAAAACATTGGTGTTGTATTTAATTCAGATGTTCTTCAAGCTGAGTACAGAGGAAAGAAAGTAGCTGTCAAGTCCCTGTTAAATGACACTCATGCCGCTCAGACCTTCCTAGCAGAAGCTTCCATCATGACGTATGTTTGGATCTTATTGTAGACCATTTCAGCTGCAATCATGATGTTTTGACAGAAGTATATCTTTGATCACCAATACTTTTTACAACTTACAAGTAAAGATTGGATGTCACTTTGCCTACATGACCTTGCATTGTGCATTTAGCTTTCTCCATAAGCCATCATCATTTTCTTTTACCTCATACCCTTTCCTGAGCCTTTTACTATCTCTACTCACTAATGTAAGTACCAGGGAGCTTATCTTCATTCAATGTCATTTACAATATGGTTTACACATCCTTTGTTTGTTGTTGTTTTTTTTTTTGCAGGAATCTGAATCACAAAAACCTTGTTAAATTAATAGGTGTATCAGTTGGAAAACCTATTTACATTGTAACAGAATTTTGTGGGAAAGTAAGTGAAAAGTGTACCTTTTTGATAACAACTATGTGGTCTTATGTCCACTTTCAGCAACCCAGTATGCATTTGTTGTATAGTTTGAATGAAACAGAAGTTCTTGTTAGATCATACCTTTAATTCCTGAGAATAGAATTGAAGCTGTTTTCAACCTTTTCCTGTTACTTCAATCCCCAGGGAAGTTTAGTAGAATACCTAAGAACAAGAGGAAGGACTGTGATAGGACAGAAGGACCTAGTAGGATTTGGAAGGTAAACTTTCACACTTGACATGAATTAACAGGGTTCGTACGCATCTTGAAAACCCTTGAATTTCAGGAGGCCGATTTTAAGGCCTTGAAAGTACTTGAATTTCGCTTTGGATCCTTGAAAGTCCTTGATTTTTTATTGAACAACATTGAAAAATATCTGCTTTCGTTTTGCACCATTAGTAAACCCAAAACATAGATGTTCACAGAAACATTTTTCTTGGTTTTGAGGTAAAATTGTTGTTACAAAAAGTCCTTGAAATTTCTAAGTAGGGTCCTGGAAAGTCCTTGGAAAGTCCTTGAATCTTTGGCCTGAAAAAGTGTACGAACCCTGAATTTAATGAAAAAATAAGTTAACTGTGTGAAGACATGAACAGAGGGAGATGCAATGACAGTTGATTTTTCCTGATGTAGTCATTTTCCTTTTGTATAAGTGGGAGAGTGAGCGGGACCTCAGGTTAAGAGGTGTTTGTTCCCTGCCTGGGTGATTTTGTTATATTCTTGGGCAAGACAGTGTACTCTCCCAGTGCCTCACTCCATTCCCATGCAAGGGTTGAAAATGGTAGCAGATCAGAGAACTGGTGGGAAAACCTGACAAACTATAGGGGGGGGGGGCATTGGACTGTGCATCCCATCCAGGGATAGTAGAGATTCTTGAAGTGGATTCATGTACAGAAACAAGGAAAGAATGATACACAGATGACAACAAACTCACCATGAATGATGTTGTCTTTTTCAGTGTAAGCAGCTTGGCCTTACCTTTTTTTTCGGTGCTTGACTAAATACTTTGAAGTTCTCTTTAGCTTATTTAATATGCACTATTTTCCTTAAACAGGGATGTTGCTGCTGGTATGGAGTATTTAGAGTCAAAGAATTTGGTCCACAGGTATGTGATGCCTCTTTAGCCTCCATTTTAGTGTTAAGGCAGGGTGTCAAGTTCCTATTTTTTCCTATTTTTGGGGGGGTTTTACTAGGTACACAGAAACATTTTGAAATATTTGAAATAAAATTGCAAATAAAATTTATTAATTCTACAAAAAACTGAAGCTTCATGTCAAAAAAGACCAGTTTGAAACCTTTATGAGTGATTTTCTTCTGAAACTAGTGCCCAGACTTTCTCAGTGCTTTTGATAACATGCAAGGGATTCTGGGAGGTTCATTTGCATGTATGTGCATTTGCCATGTTGAAGTGGGGCTGCAATGTATTATGGATGTATGTCATGGTGCCTGTTGAATATTAAAGCATTGGGTTGTGGAACAAGAGTTTCTGTTGGGAGTGTTAAGAGGAGAAGAAATCCTCCTGTTTTTTTTTTTTTTTTTTTTTTTCCTATTTTGGAGTGAGAATTCCCATTTATTTCCTAGTTTTTGGACACTGTCATTCCTATTTTCTTACTTTCTAAGTGTCATTTTTCACTTGACACCTGTTAAGGGTACTTACTAAAATAGTATGCTATGCTTTCATTATCTTTGAGACTGGATTGAAAGAACTAGTCTAAGAACTGCTTGTCTGAGATATTCATGATTAATGATGATGATTATAGTACCAATCAATAAAGTAAAATTGTCATTTTTTTCTTTTAAACATGAGAGCTGCTTTAGGTCTAGGTTGTAAACTCCCACCCACGCTGCTTGATTTGGCCTTATTTTACAGTTTCTCTCAAGTCAGATAGTGGTATGCACAAGAATGTCCATTGCTTAAGACAGAAGTAAAGAAGTCATCTGTGCCATGATTGCACCTCTTTCTGTAAATCACCCAATACATTATAGATAATTTTTTTTATAGGAAGTAAAGAATAATTCTACTGTTTGATGTTGTAATTTATCTCCAGGGACTTGGCTGCTAGGAATGTTTTAATACATGAAGATGGCACAGCAAAGGTATGTCTTTTGTTGTATTTTGTTCTTTGCTATGGTAGTGGTCATCATTTAGAGGACCATTGTTATTTTTTAATTGGAACTGCAAACCGGGTAACTTAAAGTTTGCAGCCCATTCAATCCATATTTGTTATCTGAGATGAAAGTCAATAAGTGTCTACGAGTGTCTTTCTACCGTGGCAGGTGTCAGATTTTGGACTTGCACGTGAAGCCAACTTTAATTTAGAAGGAGGAAAGTTCCCTATCAAGTGGACAGCACCTGAAGCCATCAAACATGGGGTATGTTGAACTAAATATGTTAAGTGCTCTAATAAGCTAAGAAACTGATCAATGAAACATTGACCATTATTTACACTTCTTGATTAGCTCACATGAAACACAATGAAACCATGCACACTGAGTACTTTGCAGGTTTTGATTAATTAGGGGAGAGGAGGGACATCAGCTCATAAGAGAGTGTTGAATGTTAAGAAACCCTCCAATGGTTTCTAAAAGGGGTTCGATTGAGTGGATTAAACCACACACAATAAACACATGTAGTCTAACATGGTGGACCCCCACAAGAACAGGGAGTGTCGATTTAATGCCCAAACATTCAAACCGCTGACAATACATGATAGAAAGGTGATGTTAACTGGATGCCCGAAGTTTTAACTAGGGGGCATAGAGAGGATACCTGTTAAGCTCATAAGAAAATTTGCAACACAGAGTTTATCAATTTCAGCCAAAGTACAGACAACTAATTGAAAATCCCTGTTTGGTAATTTACTACCTGCAATGAAGTTGCTTAGGTATGAAACTGACAAAGAGGCATGGTTGTAACCAAACTCTTATCAGTGCACTTCCTGTGTTTAATTTCAGAGATTTTCAACACAGTCTGATGTGTGGAGTTATGGTATTTTACTATGGGAACTGTTTTCATTTGGTAGGACTCCATACCCCAGAGTGGTAAGTGATGCAAGATTTAGCTCTTTCACTGTTTCTTTGTTGCACCGGACAAAGCCTGTTCCAGGCATTCAGTTAGTAAAACAAATCATGATCATCATTGATGGGAAACTGCATGATAGTTGGATTGTGTAATAAACACCAGGAATGTTAAGTTGTGTATCTATTAATTTTTTCAGCACATAGATAGTGTGATGGATAAAATTGAAAGTGGGTACCGCATGGAGTGTCCAGATGGATGCCCAAGTAAAGTTTATGAAGTGATGAGAGATTGCTGGGACATCAATCCAAGTCAACGACCAACATTCCACAAAATATACACAACCCTAGAGCAGGTTCATCGATCATTTTTACCTGTTGGAAACTGATGCTTTCTTCTTGAGTTATATCTACTTTTTGGTAATTAGACCAAAGCTTTCAGAGTGAGAAATGTTTTGATTGTCAATGTCAGTCTATCTTTTCTTGGTGAAAAAAGTTTAATTATTAACTCAATGAAGTGGTTGCATCTCATTTCACTTCCACCCAGAATTTTGAAGAAATTTATGACCATGTTGCCTTAGTTTTGTGTTTCAATTTTTTTTCTTCTACTTGATTAGGAAAGTTTCTTTTGTTAGTCTTGGCAAGAAAATAAATTTGTAAAGTTAGCATTCAATTTTTATTTATCTTTGAATTTCTATGTTGAAACAATAGCTATTGCTTAGCCAATAAACAAATGGGTAATTGATGCAATATTGATATGGAAATGACAACATGCCTAGGTAATAGTATATATCAGATTTTTTGTTAGACATCTGTGAAATATTTATCTGATTCATTTTCCACATCAGCTAGAGATGTAATTTTAGTGATAGACAAAAATGAAAGAAGACTAACATGCATAAATCATATGATTTTCTTTTGTTCTATTGATTTGCTCACCCCAAATAGTTCATCTAATCAAGCAGTGTTTTTATCTCTTTTTACCCTTAAGGGATGAAGTCAGAATTTAGAATTTAGCTCCAAACTCGACAATTTCTTACCAATCCTCCAAAGTTAGTGACAGTTTTTGTAACTATAAGGACTTAAAATGTATATTTAATGAACCTTGGAAATCAGTGTCTATTTTATACACAAATAGTACTTTTGACTCTAAAGCATTTAAGCAGTTGAGCTGCAAATGTGTAGGTCTAAAAGTAGTGATGAGTAAATGTTTGCTTGTTGGATGTTACTGGGTAAAGAGAAGAAAGTTACATATAACTTATTAATCAGTTCCCTCAACAATATCCTTGCATTATTTGGCAAACTATTGATAGTATGTCACTTAGATATTACAAATCAAATTCTTTTAGCTACTTTTAAAGACAATTATGGTAATCCAAAGAAAGACACAATGCTACGACGCAGTTTAAAGATTTATTTTTGAAACTTTTAAGACTTATAGCAACTGTATTAAATCTGACCTCACAGCACAGCCTGCTGCTGTGTTGAAAGAGATGCATTCAGGGCCTAATTGCATGTATGTTGTAAGTCAAAGAGATACTTTAGGAGCAGGAAGCTTTTCTAGGTGCCCCATAGATAAAGGCAGGCTCTACAGAAAAATAACAGGTTCACAAGCAAAGTTTTTGAAGTAAGGAGGTGTTGAGGGGTGTAAGAGAATGTAAAATGGGCAATGAAGGCAGATAATGTTAAGTTGCCCCTGTTTTGGTGATTGGATCTTGTTGCTTTTGTTATTCCGAGGACTGATGACTATTTGCAATTATTATTTGCCAGATTACAAGCTAAGGCTAAACACTGGCACATCTCATTGGTTCTCTTTGATAGAATGGGAAAAAAAAGCTGTTGTAGGTTTTGATCTGTGGTTTAGCAACATTTTTTTCTCACTTAAGAGCAATTTAAGTAATAATGGAAGTAGATAAATTAGTTTCACATTTTTAATCATCTGTAGTAATTTCAACTATATTCATATCCTTTAATCCTTTGATCTTCCAATCACATGGTAACCTAGTTCAAATTGAATCATTGGAAACCAACCAATGCATTGTTTCTTTTTTGATTCACATAAATGATTTGCCACAAGAACTAATTTTAGACCATGGAAATTTTTGGTCGCTCTGTTGACATTGCTCTGTTAACATTGGTGAAATCTCAATGTTTGAATATTGAGCATCAGCAGATATAAGTGAAAAAAATCAGTGTTAAGTTCTTTGCACATCCAATACTTTGTAAAGGAAGAATCATTTAGCTTGAAGAACTTAAAAGTTGTACAAAACTAAAATATATGGAAGGAATATTACTTTAAACTTCATAGCAGTGTTATTATTCTATGCCTTAATCTGGAAGTTTAAATAATTTTATTGTAAGCTGTGTTTATCCTTTGTCACCATCCATAATATCCATTTTTTTAAATTTATTAGGATTAGCAATTCTCTGACCATCTTAAAAATTGTTTCTATTGAAAAGTAAGTTCAATCTGATACTTCTTAGACTAATTTTAAACTTTAAAAAAATTTTGGAGTCTTCAGTTTTTGTAAAGCATGTAAAAAAATGTAATTTTTATAGCATATCTTCATTTAATTGTTGTAGTTCTGTCTTTGGTTATTCTAATTTTTTAAGTTGTCATGGATATGGAAGCTATTTTTTATACACAAGTGTTTATATGAATAAAGAACAACAGTTCTATAGGGTGAGTGATATGTGTGTTTGATTGAGGGAGGGTTATCATTGCATTTGATTTATTTAGACTTACAGAGTGTGCTATCTAAAGTGTACTCTGAGTTTGATCTGATTTGTGGCAAAACTGAGTGATGGGGACATCAGAATGTCCTGAGAATTGGAGATTCAGCAACTAGGGATTGGAAAAATTGGAGTTATTTAGAGGTGTAACAATTATTTTTCAAAATAACACATTTACTTAAATAAAGCAGGACTTCAACTAAGCATCACCTTATATAAGTGCTGCCTTTGAAGCAAAAATAATAGTATAACCTCAAATAAGTTGCTATATCCTGAGCAAGGTTTGTTAGAGGAATAAAAGTAAAGCTTGTTAAGTATCTAGTGCCTGCAAATAAGTGCTGCACCTGATCCCCAACCCACCCACCCCCCCTTAAAAAAATAGCATTAAACTCTAAGGCCCTTGAATAAATAAAGATTCTTCAAAAAAAATTTATTATCAAATACACGCAAGTACTAATTTGAGGCACATGTATGTCATGATGAACTGATTTATTCTTGTTGTTTCTGTAGTTTGTAGAATTTCAACTTGATTGGTTGCTTGGATTAATACAAATTTGACTTACATTGTCCAAGATAAATCCTGAACAAATTTTAAATACAGTCATGTTTTGTAATTTTCTAGCTATGAAAAGTTGCTTAATTTCAGGACTGTTTATATTTTGATTGCCACATTAATTAAATTATTACTAATAAACTACCTGTATTATCAAACCCTGCATAGTCATAACCTTAAAAGGAATTATCATACATGTGTTTTTCAGGGGCTTGTTTATGGGCAAGGTATAGAAATCCAATACTTGAAAGAGCACTTATGAGGAAAATCACATCAAACCAACGATGATAGAAATTGAATTGAAGTTCACCAAGTACTTCTGTGATTATCTCCCTGTATTTACCAGGCATGTTCATCCTCATTAACAAGACAGACGAAACAAAGTACATCCCCATGATTTCAGCCAAAAAGAGAACAATAATATTGGACGATTTACTGCTTGCCATCGCATTGAAAAACTTTGTCAGTGTTATAAGGAGACCTCTTATCGATGTCACAATTAAGATTCCAATCAAGAAGAATGAGATATGCTGTGACCAGAATAAAACATCAAACTTCCAACCAAGATAATTGACAGTTATTTCAATACCGCGTGTGACCGGATCAGTCTTGCCGACACGATCAAACACAATGTTTACTGTTGAGATAAAAATCTTCCAAATACAGTAGCCAGAGAATATATGCCCAACTAAGTCAAAGTATTTTCCTTGCAATGTCTTTGATAATTCCATTCTCTCTTTGGTATTGTGCAGATCCACAATTTCCAGGAACAATTGTCGACTGAGTTCTTCTAGAGCATCTACCTCTTTCTGGAGATAACTGGTGTCAGGGCCACCACTCCCTGTCATACTACTGAGCATGCTCCAAATTCCTGGTAAAAAAATATTGTTAAACACAGGAGAATAAACCCTAAGTCTTTGGGTAAAATGTATAGATTAACAGTAAACCATTTGAAAATTGACACGATAAAAAAAAGTTGAAATTCACCCTGCTACATATATCAAACCCCTTATTTGATCCCTGACAGACCCAGTATTTATAGTGATTCTGTAGATTATCTATCAAAATCAGAGATATTGTTGCACAGTATACTGCTTTAATAAATACCTTCCTCAGAGAAAATCTCAGCCTTTACCCTTCTCATTCAACACTCGCATGTACATTGTACAGCATCCATTTTAATAAGTTCACTGGCTAGGGATGAGATGAAAATAACACCATACCTGTCTTTTGTTGAGTAGATGCAGCAAAGCGCTGACTCTCCCTCTTTGCCAGAGCAATTCTTTTTTTCTTACTGAGAATTATATCGATTGTTTGGAATTGCCTTTTTTCCAGATTTTGAATATCCGCATCGGTCACGTGTCTCATGAAGTATGTCATGTAAGTGTAGGGGCAATTAACTGCACCAAATCCAGACAGTATGGCCATCATCGTGACCCCAATCACCCCCACTCGGCTGATTCCCTGCTCGATCGAGAATATTCCATGCTTAGAACTCAAAATTGGGAACGGATTTCCAATTTTCCAAAACATGTACAAAAAGGCAAGCCAAAACGTACCCGCCAGTAGAACTACAATTCTCCTCCTGTGAACAAATCGAATTGTCCTTACCAGGAAATAAGATATGTAGAAGGGCAGAAGAAAAATCAAGGTAAATAACATGGAGTAAAGCCCGAGTTTCCAGTGAAAGAATCTTGAGCTCTTGTCCAGAATCCCTAGAATCTCGAATATGACTAGTTCAAACATGGTGCATGAAAGAGCGAAAGTTAATGAAAAGACCAACTGAACAGCCATGTGGTGAACTTCATAGTTTCTAAATAGCCTTCTCATGAAAAACATCCAACCTATACCGAAGAAGAAGAACTGTGAGCAGAAAACAACGGAACAATCCGCAAAAAACGACATTTTGTCTTTGCATTTGCCACGTCTAGCTTTACACCGAACACCCTTCCGAAGACAAACGAAAGCTGCACGATACTAAGCCGATGAATGGTTGCACACCACACGAAGACTGTGACGTAGCGAAGGAAATTCCTGAATACCTAATCGACCAATCAGAGACAGGGTGGGTATTTCAAATACTGTTGTCTAACCACGCGTCGGTCAAACTACAACTACGAGAAGCTGATGATCAATTCTTAAACGCCTCAGCGAGGTTGAAGCGATAGTCTTTTAGAAGTAGCCCTATTCTATTGTAGTGTCGTCTAAATTTTAATTTTTTATCAAGCTTATTTGCAGTCTTTGAATTCTCATTGAAGATGGCAGCTGTTGGACAAATGAATGTTAGTTCAGTTCGGTTTTTGTGAATGTCGTTGCTTCTGAATATTGAGAGTTCGTAGTGAATCACTTTTGTAGAAGAGCTCACTTCTTAGAATATCGTTCGTAATATCTCTTTTTTTTTAATACAGGTAATCCGTCATGACCAAGAGAACGAGAATTTACTAGCTGGGAAAGCTAAAATTTCCAAGAACGCGAGACCTCGTGCAGCTCTAGGTGACTTGGGAAACAAACCTACAGCGCTCACGAGTAAGGTAAATGTTCTTTAAATTTATCAGCCTTTTCATCTCCAACCTACACTAGTTCATCTATTTCTGATGGTTTATTAAGCTAACTGTGCATTTGTCCTTCCTTCAGACCGCTACGAACCTTGCCGTTGGCGCTAAACCCAAAAGAACTTTACAAAGAACCGAAGGAACGAGTGGCTTGCTCTCGAAGCAAGCGAAAGACAATGAAGCTAAACAACAGAAAATGACGATTGATATGGGTGTTGTCAGTGAAGCGCTGGAATCTTGTATGTTCGCAACGAAACCGTCAGATGTCGTAGATATCGATAAAGATGACTACTCTAATCCCCAACTTTGCGCTGAATACGCTCAAGAAATCTACCAGTACATGCACAAATTGGAGGTAATGAAGACGCCATTTTAATTTTCCCTTGCATTTGCATTCTTTCTGAAATTAAAGAACGTCTCTCCTATGGATACTCATGTAGCTTGCAGTGAAAGATTTATTGAAGTTGTGTGTTAAATTGTCTCGAGGTAACGAGTAATTCTTTCCTGAATTTGTCTTTTGAATTTTCAGCGTAAATTCCACGTCAACCCAAGATATATGAGCCAAAGGACGACAATAACCGATAAAATGAGAGCCATCCTCGTTGACTGGCTTATTCAAGTTCACAATCGCTTCCGCCTGTTGCAGGAAACCCTCTACATCACAGTTTCTATCTTGGATAGATTTTTATCGGTGAGCTTTAATGAATCATCTTAAAGTTGTCAACCAAAACCCTTTTAGCAAACTTTTATTCTTGAATTCCTTGTAATCTCTCCTTTGTAGCGAAATTAGCTTTCAAGTTTTCTCATAATATTTGTTAATTCAACAGTTGTCAAATAAA
The DNA here is from genome assembly GCF_964205215.1 of Stylophora pistillata. Taxonomy (NCBI): domain Eukaryota; kingdom Metazoa; phylum Cnidaria; class Anthozoa; order Scleractinia; family Pocilloporidae; genus Stylophora; species Stylophora pistillata. The sequence continues at coordinate 34,686,226 of NC_142522.1, forward strand.
ATCTACAGTGCTATACAGGAGAGATACAGTTTCCAGTGAATAAATGATGCTATTTGCTTTTCTTGTCACTTGATTGCTGGATGGAAATGCACCGATATTTGGATTTGCATTTTAATTATGTTTAAAGTTTGTTGGTTGGGAGTCAAGAGCCAACTTGTCAGGGCCTGTTTACATGGAGGTGGGGTAGCCCACCTTCCCATATAATTTCTTATATTATCTTGATTATGTTTACATAACAGGTGGGATGACCTACCTAGGGGGGTTGCTCAGTCTACTCGCTTGGGTAGCCCTGTTAGCCAGGGCAACAATTTTCCATGTAAATGTCTCAAGGTGGCATAACCCACCTAGCCAAGTTTGTTTTAAAACTTTGTACATTTCGTTGCTGTCCATACAGAACTAAAGTAGAGATCACTTATAACGGGAACAGACACAAGAGGAGTGTAAAATGTTCACACTTCGGAATATTTAGTATTTTATGTTGACCATATTTGTTTTCTCATACTATTCCTCGTGATGTATAATGGTTCAAATTGTCAACATCTTTCTCAGATATGGGCTTGGGGTGCTAGCTTAAACTCGCTGATTGCAAGTGCAAGAACAACCTTAAGAAACTGCACCCCAGGGTTGTAAGACTGCATGTAAAGCATTTCATTTTTTGACCACAGTGAGGTGGGCTACCTGCTACCTCACCTACCTGGGGTCTCCCACCTCTGTGAAAACAGGCCCTTAAGCTCATTTTTAAAATAATGGTGACAGCCTTTCTTTCTTGGAGGAAAGGAATTTTTTGAAGCTTGCCAAATTGTCATTGCAATCATAAGCATTGAACATGCGAGGAGTTGTCTGATTCTTGGTACCAACCCAACATCTTTCCCTGAAAGTTCACAGGTACAGTGTCTCTACCCAATTCTTGCAGCAATAGTCTGACCTCTAATAACCTTTTTTCTTTTGTAGATATATGATCCCACAAAGGACGAACTTCAGTTAATTGGTGTTAGTGCTATGCTTCTGGCCTGCAAGTACGAGGAGATGTACTGTCCAGAGATTAGCGATTTTGTTTACATCACAGACAACACATACAAAAAGGGTCAGATAAGGAAAATGGAGGGTATTATTTTCAAACAACTTGAGTTCAGTGTTGGAAAGCCTCTATGTCTTCATTTCTTGCGGAGAAATTCCAAAGCTGGCGAGGTAAGCAATTTTTGTAATTGTAAGGAGTAAAAAATTAATTTGAGGATCCCCTTCACTAGCTAGGAAGTAATTGGTAAATGGCATGATAACCTTCCTCCGTAATCCTCAGACTTGTCCAAAATAAAAAACCAATTTGTGTTAAAACAAACTCCCTTCTTATTTTATGGCATGGCTTACAGGGCTCAAATTTAATTTTGGATCACTAAACCCTTCGGGTTAGTAGACATCTTTTTTACTAAGCAAATTATAAAGTTTGGTATACAAGCTCAGAAGTTACGATATCTCAAATATTGAACATTTTGATAATGACTAGGACAAATTAAAGAGTAGCTGAAATTGCTTGGTGAACCAAAAAATGTTGACAATTATGCACCTATTTTATTTCTCTCTTGTTTACCATGATTAGTCAAGAACAGTATATCTACAGCACATTCTCAAAAAAGAGTTATAGTTGACTTAACAACTTGAGTATTCTAAGTATTCCTCTGAGAGTCGCGTTTGTGCTCTTGGTCCTGTGGTTTACCAATGTTTAAATATGTTAAAAAATTTTACTTACAATGCCGGGTTAGTTGGACACATTTTTAGTAACCAAACATTGAAAATTACTAGCCATTGGTTAATGGGTTACCATTAATTTTGAGTCCTGGCTTAACCCTTGGACTCTATGAGCAATTCTCACATACCTCCTGACAATATCACCCTCAAATTGCTCATCATGGAGGGTGGTAAGGGGGGGGGGGGGTCAAGATCAGATTCCACAGAAACTAAATTGGTCCTTTCACAATTCATGGTCATTGTTAATTACTGTCAAAACTACAACCAAAATCTTGGTTCACAATAAATTGAATACTTTCTCATTTCATGTAGAATTTTTTTGGCAAATCATGGTTCATGGCTACTCATGAAATTATGATTCATGAGAAAAAAAAGCCATTTCAAGGGAAAAAGCCATTGCAAAAATACTCGTTACCACCCTCATCACGGTCACAAGAATAAGAGAAATAATCATCACCAACTCAGATTAGAAGCTCTTAGATTAGAATCTTCCTGTCTGCACTCTAGGAAATATCTAGAGAACACTAGTGTATGAGTATATGGTAGGGTGTAAAGGGTTAGAAAAGATTCTGAACAGATCAACTCTGAAGTATTTTGAACTTGGGTCCAAAAAAAAGGTTAGCATTATTGTGGTGGATAAGATGCTAGCTAGATTATAGAGTTGCAGAAATACTCTTGCACTACTCATTTTTGTCTTCAGTGTGTATTGATAAACTTAGTTTCCTCCATATAGGTTGATGGAGTAAAACATACCATGGCAAAGTATTTCATGGAGCTTTCCCTAGTGGACTATGGCTGTATGAAATTTCTTCCATCTGAGATTGCAGCAGCTGCATTGTACATTGCAATGAAAGCAGACGATGGATCAGAGTGGACACCCACTTGTGAATATTACAGCATGTACCCAGAAAGTAAACTACTGCCTTGTGCCAGAAGACTTGCCTCTCTCATCACTAAGACTCTTGATGGAAATGCTAAGCTTAAGGTAATAAATGGATGTGAGCAGAAAGCACCCAAAGAGAAATAGCTGTTTTTTAGACATGGATCAGTGTGCCTCAGCAGCAATATTTTCACTGCTACTTTTTTACCCAATAACTGGCTTCTTCAATAAGACAAAAACACTTTTTACCAGTGGTACTTTTGAAATAAATTTTACCTGTTGCTGGCTTCTAACCCAAAGCTGGCCACTGAAAAGTAACTGGAAAACATTGATGAATTGCAAAGGGTGGCAGTGTTAAAACTCTGATTTAGGGATGACTTGAAACTACTTAAAAACATTTTTCAGCAAGAATGTCAACTCTAATATTTGTTTGATTGCTACTCAAAGTTAACAAATTCTCAGTGTGATATTGTTTTCATTATTTCAGGCAGTTTACAACAAATATTCAACCCCCAAGTTCATGGAAATCAGTAAACGGTCTTGTCTGAAATCATCTTTTGTGATGAACCTTGCTGCTGAAGACTTGCAATAGATTATTATTAGTGTTTATAAATTAATATAGCTATATTACTCTCAGATAACTTAATGAATTATTTGGCTTCATGAAGACAAGCATCAAAAGCTGAATAGGGTTTGCTTGATTTTTTTCAAACTTACAGAATTATACTAACAATACCACTGATCAATTAAGTATAATCTACAGCTTTTCACAAAGTTTACTTATTTCCAGACATTCTGTAATTTTCACTTAATCTGTTTAAAGAGGCTAAATATGAGGTTGTCACAAGCTTGGCAGTAGTGTATAACAATCTCTCTTGCAATCTGTAAATATGTGTTTGTCTGGATTTCTTGAGTAGAGATGTGAATTAGACATCAGAGAAAGACTTGGAAGAAAGTGAATGTGAATGTATATTGAAACCCAATCATCAAAGGTGGTTGAAAATGCACTTTGGAAACTTTGAAATGATGTAAATGTTCTTTAATCTTTATTTTTATGATTTGTTAGATAAATTGTGTTGTTTGTAGAATTCCAAATTTTCATTTTGTAACAGGTTATATATTTTGTAAATATCATAAAAGTTAGCTTCATTTATTTTCAATAAACAGTAATCTTTACACCTGTTAGTCATCAGTTTCTTGTAACAGCAGTTGGTGTTGGAGTTGAATTAACCCTTGCTACCTTGGATTTCAATTTACTTACACATGAACACTAGACTTACCTAAAAATAATTTTCTCTGGCATTTTCTGCAATCTACCCTGATCTCTAAATTTAATGTGACCCAGAGGAACTACTGGGATTATCAAAACTGCAGCTGCCAAAAGTATCTAGAACAGGATTATTTTTTGTTAGTTTGGAATGAGAGATCATATTCTTAAATCACAATTGACTTTGATGAAAGCAATCAGAGAAAATAAAGTGTACTTTTGAGGTGTCTTCAGATATTTTTAAGGAAATCACATTTTAGACATTACTGAACCCTGTTCACTAAGACAATGGGGTAAATTTCAAAAGAAACTGTGGTGCTTGTGTCGGTGGGGGTAACAAGGTAATTTGGTAATGTCAACTCAGTTGAAATTGTAAATTGCCACTGTGAGAATTGAAAAGCTGATGTTTTGAGCGTTAGCCCTTCATCAGAGCTCTGATGAAGGGCTAAGACTTGAAACATCAGCTCTTTAACTCTACGGTGGCCAATTTACAATTTCAACTTAGTTGTTGTTACCAAATTACCTCATTCACTAAGCCATACATTTCACCTCCTGTACATTAGACTGACTTGTGCAGGTAGCTGATTCATTTGGAGGTTCAATGAGATTAAAATGTACATAACATTGGACCTGGAAATTGAACATACACCACAGGGGTATCATTTTAATTACATGCACTTTTAGGACTAGAGTACACTGCTTGCTGATGCATTGAAACTGGAAGGCATATGTGCAAGTGCAGCTTATACACCTGTGTTTATGGTAATTTGTAAAACTACAATTTTCAAAATTGTCTATGCTTGGCTGTTGACTGCAGTTTATCAGAGAAGCATAGATTATGAAGGTATAACCAAGTTCATTCATTTTATCATTATTATTATTTTAACAATGTGTAGCTCTGTATCATTTTAATTGATAAAAGTTTGGGTAAATGAAAGGGAAAAGGCTGGGATAATTTCATTTATTATCCAGCTGCACAATGTAGTTGGATAATAAATGCATAACATGCACACAGAGTACAAATACCCTGCAACTTTGTACAGTTGGTCATTTTGTACTGTAAAAAAACCCTGTTTAACTGGTCAGCTGCAAGTGATATGCATCTCTATCTGCTTTGCTTTTCTTGCCTTATGAAAAATGAGCAGAAACGCTTGACAGAAAAAATAAGCAGTTATATAATGTCTCATATTTTTCATTGTTTCTATTTTGGCTCACCCTATGGGCTTGTCAAAATGCGCCAAAACTCGGAAAAAATACTCAGCACTAATACTAGCATTAGCACTGCACTGATGAGGCCCAGAAGGCCGAAACAGTACTGTCTGCAGTTAGTTATATATATATATATATATACTTTTGCAGCAAGTGAATATGAAAATGCAATTATTGAGAGAAGAAATGATTTATTTGTAACTTTTACAAAACAATACTACAAGAGGCAATTATAGTGTTTTAGGAAAGTTTCTGGCTCTGCATGGTGCTTGTTGTGAAACAGGAGATGAGCTTAGCTCTCCTCAGCTTCCATTGATTCCCCTTCAGGTTGTTTATCACCTGCATCTCCTTCACCAGCAGCCTGTGTTCAAACAATTTCAAAAAAATATTTAAAAATGAGAGAAAACAAATAAATAAAAGTAACCTTACAAAGGAAAGAATTCAATACCTGAGACTCTGCTTCCATAGCAACATCACCAACAGCCTTCAAGAGAAAACAAACACAAAATGACAAGAATTATTAACATTCATGTGATAGACTGAGGTTACTCTTATGGCAGAACAAGATATGGGCTAACCACCTCCCAGTTAGCTCAATGGGTAGAGCGCTGGACTGATGTGCGGGAGGTCAAGGGTTCGAGCCCTGGCCGGACCAACACTCAAGGTCTTAAAATAATTGAGAAGAATATGCTGCCTTTCTATAACATCAAGAAATGGTTTAGATATTCTAGTCTTCTCAGATAGGAACAAATAAATGGAGGTCCTGTCTCCTGCAGGGTTAGGGGTAGGAGATGTTAATTTCCCACGCACGAGATTACTGTGTGATGAATGTCCTCCCTTGGGGTGGGATGGGTGGGTTGTTGTCTTATGTTTCATATATGAGCCTCTGGCTCGGGCAATATGGGTAACCATGCCCCAAGTAAAGACATTAAACTTTGATTACTGATGAAAATTCTCTGTTTCAAGGATTTGCCAAGGACAATGACTTGCCTCTATAAATCCTTTCATTCCTATCATCTCATATTAAGTAATTCTCCTCAATGTCTGCCCTACCAATATTATGTTTGTTATAAGAATTTTAGATTGGATCAACTCCTAATCAATATTTTCCTTTACTCTGATCACTTGTCTGCTTGATATTGTATTGATGTTACAAGTAGAAATTCTGCCTCAGTCAATCATGATTAGGTAAGTGTCACTCTTTACATAATTGACAAAATCATGTGCAAAAGTGGTTCATAGGTAAATGGCATATTAATCATGGTCAAATCCATGTACTTAAACATTCAATCTTAATATCCCAGAAGATAACAGTCCTTCTTGAAACACTTCCTGTGGCACCAAGATATCACTCAGGTTCAACAGCACCATGTGGATGGAGAATCCATTGAGCATTGAAGGGTGGGTAAACTATTCTTACCATTTCCTCTTAGTTAACACATCACATCCTAAACATCCTAAGGCCGACCATTTAACTTTTGAGGGGGGGTGGGTGACTTCTGGTCATCAAGAAATTTTTTTTCAAGCAATCTGCTCAGCAGGATATTTTTTTTCGTTCTAAAGGCCCTTTTTTTCTGTTCCATTTGGGCTGCATGCAATTTTTTTCTTCCAACAAGCACTTGCAGGAAATTTTTATTCAAAATCACCCACCCTCACCCCTCAAAAGTTAAATGGTCGGCCCCTAATAATTAAGAGCTTCCTCAGTTAGTGATCAATGATTTCCTTTAGCCTCATTTCAGGGGCAAGTCACTCTTAGGGGTTGGAGGGTTACGTATTGCAGATGCTCTTACCTCTGCTCCCCTTCGTCTCTTTGTTTGATCAATTCCAGCCAACTGTACCAAGTTAAGGGTTCTTATATTGTGCAATTTTTTCAACTCTCCTGATATGACTTTCAAAGTACATTTCGATACAACCACATAATAACTAGTTTGCTCTTCTGATATTCTTAGTAGTGAAACAATGAAATTGCAATAAGTTGGATGATGTCTTTAATGATATAGGACTGTCATTACTATTTTCCATACAGCTAGAATTTATGTAACAGGAGTGAGGTGTTGCATTCCTAACAACACTACCTGATTTAATCAAAGAAGAGGCCTTAGCTGTCAGCACACATTTTGCTACAGGGAACCCTTAGTCTATCTTTTTCTATAATTACTTGACCATAAGCAGTCCCCCTCTTTTGGCGAAGTCTGTTGCCCAAGTCAAAAAAGAAAATCAGTGAAAAGAAAACACTGACGTTGGCGTGCCAAGCAGAGTGACTACGCCTGTTCACAACCTACTTCTTTGCACTTGTAACTTGATAAGTACATTTATGGCAAAAGAATTAAATGGACACATTACACCAAGAGAAAATGAGTTTCAAAGATATCAATGCAACCAGTAGAGCTTATACCTGTCAGCCTTTATCATAACAGCTAACAAACCGTATTTCCTTTGTTTCAAGTTAAGAAACTTGTCAGCTATGTGGCCTTCTTTGCTATTTCAACTTACATTATCTAACAGAGTTTCCTTGTGGTGATTGATGTGTCACATATGCTTGACAATGAGTGACAGCATGACACACAACACATCCCTCTCCTAAACCAACACAATTGAAGCCACAACTTTAAGAAAACAAACTATTTAATTTTGACTCAAAGGATACATAAGGAGCTACACCTTCATCACTATAAATCATGAGATCCTGATCCTTTCCAACCACACTAATGGAACAATTCTATGAAAAAAAAAAATCAACAGGAAGGAAGTCACACATGTCCAACAGTGTGACACAAAGAAAAACCTGAGAACCCCAGGAAGATTTGAGCAAGTTATTTCTCACCTCGCATTTGAGAGCTGGCCAGAATTTAAGGATTATATTGTCCATCTTCGATTATACATTACAGTTAACACTTCAGTTTGTGTGATTATTTTTTTTTATCTTGAGCTTGGATAGCTCCAATGGATTTCACTATACCTTTGTTGTCAGTTCTTGTTCATTAGGAAGAGTCTCTCTCAATGCTCTTAAGCCATGTTTAATGAGTTCTTCAGGTTCACCTTGTTACAGAAAGAAATCAAAGCACATGATCATGAACCATGAAGAGTTTTTTTGGTACAGAACCTCATGCAGTTGCAATAAAGTGATCTGTTATACCGGTAGTTAAAACAATTGAGCACTAACATATCTTTAATTATCTGAAACATAATTATAAAGGCTGATAGTTTCTAAAGAAACTGTTTGGGGCTGCGTCAGTAGGGGTAACGAAATAATTTGAATATATCAACAAAGTTGGAATGGTAAATTGGCCACCATAATGATTACAAAAGCTGACGTTTCGAGCATTAGCCCTTCATCGGAGCGAATGACAAAGGGCTGTTCGCTCTGACGAAGGGCTAACGCTCGAAACGTCAGCTTTTGTAATCGTTACGGTGGCCAATTTACCATTTCAACTTTGTTGATATATCCAAATAATTAGACATAGTGAACTTACAATCTGGAAATTCATCCAGGTGCCTCTCAAGGTATGTTCTGGCAGACTGCAAAGATATCAGGAAACTGTAAACCTTCACAGACAACTTTTTTGCAAATTTTTAAGAAATTCTTCTTGAATAAACAAGCACGGATAAAGAGACATAGTCTCATAGCTTTCAACTGCCTGGAAAAAAAAATGTGAGCAATGTACTGGCAATAAAGAAATCAGAATCAACTGAAGTCACACCCATCCTTGTTACCACACACCTAGACAACTTCAAGGTCATCAATAAAAGATTTGACATTAATGTCTAAAATGTAATTTGCAGTGAAACTGTGTTCAGTAAATATAACACAAGTCACAAGTTGCATGCCTGGGTAATGTCTAACTAACCTTGATAAGTTTGCAGGTCTATCTACATGAAATTACTTGACAGTGACGCTATTTGTTTTGAACAAGATCAATTGCTTTTCACAGACATTTTCTGTATTTTAGGATTGCTATCTCTTTCCTTCATACCAGGTTTAGTGACCTCATTCATGCAAGGCGCAAAGTGTCAACAAAGAATTATGTCATTTGTCAGACTTGACATGGAACAATAAATATTCTTGATTTGTTTTTAAGTAGAATGATAACTTACCTGAGACCTAGCACCAATAGCCATTGCTTTACAATCAAAATAATTAGCTGATGGACACGTCTGGTAGATATGTGGACCCATATCCTGTAAACAGATACAACGAAAAAATCATGGATTACTGGATGGTTTATCATGAACAAACTGATGACAAAAAATAATAAACCTATCTTACACAATGCAACTCAAATGTACTGATAACATTTCTCCTTTGATTTGTTGATGAAGTTTCCATCTTCTTCTTTTTAACTTTTTCCTTTTTCTAACTTATGAAAAGAATTTCTCAAACTCATTATTTTATTTGAAGGGGGATTATCATTTACCAAGAAAAGCAAATTTCCTCAGGCTTGAAACCCTATTGAAACACTGTAATGAGGCATTATCCATGAGTTTTATGCAATATTGAACCAGCATCAAACTCTAGTGAATTTCATTTCTGAAACACTGAAATGGAGCTTTATCCATGAATTCCATGTAGTATCAAACCCTTGAGTTTGATAAAGCATCAAACCCTAGTGAACTCATTTATTAATTTGAATACCACCATTGTGTATTTGAATACTTAAAACAGAGACACCAAAAAACTTGCCAACAAGTTGTGAAAAATTTGTGAATATTTCCATTTTTTGTTGATACTGAAACCCAATTGAGAAGCTATTTCAAAAACTAGTGCATCATGTTTCACCAGGGTTTCTAAACACTCAAAAACAAGAAAAGCATAAGGTCTCATTTTCTTGTGTTTGGAAACCTTGATGAAACACTTACACTAGTTTTTGAAATATTGCATCAAACATACAGCAAAGGGCAGTATGGCTGAGAGGAAAGAGTGCTAGATTCACAAGGTGAAAAGGTTGTAAATTCAATTCCTGAATTCTACTAACTACCTACATCATATCCTGCCACAAGAAGACCAACTCCATATGGTCTTCTGCCATATCGCTGTGTTGGTATTTGCATCTCTGGTATTTTTGGTCAAGAACATTTTCAAGAAGTCACAAACAGAAAAGTTATCTCGTTTGCACACTATTTTTAAAATCAAACAAAAACAAAAACAAGTGACCAAAGAGTCAAAATCAATATTAGTCCCTTTACAACAACAACAACAAAAAATATACACGAGTCCTCAATTATTGCAATGAAAATTCTTCTTGAGTCAATGAGTCATGAATCCATGTCAATGTAGTTTCATCTTTAGGATACAAATTGCATGCATTTATTTTCAAACAAAAATAACCTTTAACCCCCTTTGAAATCCTTTATTGTTTATCATTTAAAATAGTCTTCAATGAAAAAGATACTGTCCCCCACTGCAGAAACAAGTCTTGAGATGGGTAACCGTCTATCATACGCATACTTGGAGTTGAGACACTCACTCCTCATAAATTTGCTGCAATGAGAAATTGATTGAAATCAGTAAGAATGGCAGTGGTTAACTCATAAAAAAATAGTACTTTAGGAAACACAGGCCGTGGACTCTAGTTACAGTCCATCTATAAGGGTCATTTCTCGATTAAGAGAAATTTCATTTTAGGCTTCTAACCAAGCCAGGGTCATTGGTACCCTGGGCAATTTGCTCACAAATCTGAAACTTCATTTCTAATTTCAGGAGGTAACTACCATGAAATTGTTGCTACCATTAATAATGTTATATTAATTGTAGAGTGTAATGCTCACCATTGAAGTAACTGAGAGTGGAAGAGGCTGTTACATTTTGAATACATACTTTAGGTTATATAACATAAAGTAAATAAAAATTAATTACCATGGTACATTTTATGAAAGATAATGATCACCTCACCTCAAGAGTCGAGCATCTGCAGTCAGGCCTGCTATGGACACAGCCACATGATCATCAATAGGCAAGATCTTTTTCTGGTGAGCAGACAACTCTGATGCTGCTCTCTACAATAACAAAGAAAATTTTCAACACCTTGTATGAGAGAAACTTTAAAGGCTGGTATAATTTGATTACTTAGTTACCAGGATTCAAATTTGTTTTTCTTTGACAAAAAGCTCATGATGTTGAACAAATAGCTGAAGGTCACTAATGAGCTCCTTGGGGGCAAAACATATTATATACACAATGTATTTCAGGCCAGCCAAACATAATGCACTATAAAAGAATATATTACCAGGTTAACTTACTTTTAATGCAACAATAACTGCATGGGTTTTTGATTTCAGTCCTACCGTGGCTGATCCCTGACAAAGACAAAAATACCAGTCAGATTATCGTACATGCTAACACAGTTTGCTTGATAAGGTAGACGTAAATTTATGCCAAGTGTAGAGGAATACACACTCAGAAATATTTCCAGATAAGAAAGTCTAATAGCTTCCAATTTGGGTTGAAACTCTGGCCAACTCATAAGTACCACAAAAAACTTGTGTATAAGCCACCTTAAAGATATGCTGCACCCCCAAATTTCAAGTATGAATTTGAGAAAAAAATCAAAACTTGAATCCTCTACTGCTGAGAAAAAGGAGACTGATGGCTTGTCTTGCCCATGATGCTACTTTAATGATTTAACTTCCATGACACTCCTTTACAAAGCTTGGTGATAAAGTTTTGACCCACATGGATGCATTCACAGTATACAAACTGCTTACATTTCCTGCTTTGTCTATTCAATTTTTAGCTTTATTGAATACTTATTACATGTAAGCAGTACAACTGTGAAATAATACTATCCCACATGCATTGTCAAAAGTATACTGTAAGTTATGCACATGATTTACCTGCTTCACAGCTTCCATTGCATATTCAATTTGATGTATACGGCCCTGGCAGATGAAGAAAACCATTTGAAATGTTTCTGGTCCATGTAAAACTGGGACAAATGGAATCACAGGGTTTGGGAACTTCTAAACTTAGCTCTTTAGCTGTCTAAATGATGAGTTTCTCTCTCACTCTTGGAGTAAATTGAAAGAACTTTGAGTTCATAGACTTGAAAGCAGGGTCACAGTAATTTTTGTTATCATTTTCCCACTACTTAAGCTACACTTGTAAAAACGTTTTGGTTCCCTAGATGGAA
>NC_142522.1:35453451-35550951 GCF_964205215.1 Stylophora pistillata
GAAGGGAACTAGGCACTACCAAGGATGTCAAGCAGTACATGAATTTCGTGGTCGCAAGTGACATTCCCCGGGCTATCAGCAAAGAGGACCTGGTAAAGGCAACGGAAAACGATGAGGAACTAAAAAGGTTAATCACCTGTATATGGGAGAGGAAGATCGACCACAGGAACCAAGACATGAAAGCGTACTTCAATATTTACGATGAATTGGCTGTGGCTGACGGTCTTGTCCTACGGGGTGAAAGAATCCTAGTCCCTCGAGAATTCAGAGAAACTATGGTGAAAATTGCTCATGAGGGTGACCAGGGCATCGTTCGTACGAAACAACTGCTTCGTGCCCATGTTTGGTTTCCCGGAATCGATAGGATGGTCGAAAAGCACGTTGGGAATTGCCTAGCTTGTCAAGCTACCATCCCTTGCCACACCAGAGAGCCACTCCAAATGTCGGAGCTACCAACAGGTCTGTGGAAGAAGATCAGTGTGGATTTTGTGGGACCTTTTCCAAATAAGGACATGGCTTTAGTGTTCTGGGACCAGTATTCAAGGTATCCTGTCGTAGAATTTGTCACAAGTACCTCCGCAGAGGCTGTAATTCCCCAGCTCACACTTGTTTTCACTACTTATGGAATTCCAGAAGAGGTGAAGACAGATAACAGCCCCCCATTTAATGGGTCCAAATTTGCAAAATATGCCCAAGAACAAGGGTTCAGGCACAGGAAAGTCACACCCGGATGGGCAGAGGCAAATGGTGACGTCGAACGATTCATCCAGATGGTCAAAAAGAGCGCGAGGGTTGCCAAGATTGAGGGGAAAGCATTTAAACAAGAGATCCAAAGGACGGTTGGCAACTATCGTGCCACACCCCATCCTGTGACGAGAGAGAGTCCCGACAAGCTTATGTTCGGGAGAGAGATAAGAAGAAAACTGCCAGAAAGGGTCGTTCCCCAGGAAGAACAATGCCATGAACTAATCCGTGAAAGAGAGGAGAGAAAGAAGAAGCAAATGAAAGCTTATGCTGATGAGTGGAGACACACATCACAAAGCTCGATCAAAATTGGTGACCGTGTCCTTTTGAAACAGAATAGGGGTAACACGTTGACCCCGCCCTATGATCCACGACCATATGCAGTCGTTGGAATAAAAGGGAGCATGATCACTGTGAAGAGAGGAAAGGAGGTCAAATCCCGCAATTCTTCGCACTGTAAGGTACTCAAGTATGCTGGAAAGGAGGAGCATGACAATTTGGATTGAGACAAAGAACAAGAACCGATGAACAGGCGACCAACGAACCTCCATATTGAAGTAGGGGAGGTTCCTGGAGAAGGAAATATAGTCATGCAAAAGACACACAGGGGACCGACAATCGCGCCATCGGAACCCCGGAGATCAGTACGAGCCAGAACGTCTACGTGGGAAACAATTTACAGAGACTTCAAGCCTCACTAAAGAAAAGGGAGGAGGTGTAGTGTCCAGGCCTCCAAGCCCACGCCCAAGGCCCCAGGAGACGTTTACTAGAGTATTTATTATGCATGGTAAAGTGAGAACGGGGTGTGATACAATCTAGGAAAACGAACAACTAAAGGAGCTGTAAGCGAACTGTAAGCGAGCTGTATAAGCGAACTCCAGAACGTTACATTTGCGGTTTTGTAATAGGCTCCAATGTCCCCCTCCTTTATAAAACAGGTAATGAGAATACTCAAAATTATCAAGTAGAAGTTTTCATCTTGATCTAACCCCATCTTCTGGTGACTTATTTACAAGAAAATGTGTGACAGTTAGAGAGGAGAATTAACAATCAGATCCTGGGAGTTAAGGAGAATAAGACATGGATGTGCAAGAATTATTAGATCAAGCAGAAGTTTACCACATGGACTTGTTTCTTTTATTGTTGTTGTTTTTTTTTCAGTGTAAACAAGTGTACTGGAATGTGGTGATAAACATGAAAAATATTAACTGTACAGTTGACTCCAAATGACTCAAACCATCAAGGGAAATTGAAAAAGGTTCAAGTTGAAAGCAACTGTAGTTAAACCAATGAAATGTGACTTGAACTGACATGTTTTGTGCAATGCAAAATAGGACAAAGATTATATGGCTGCTTTAAAACAAATGGAATGTTTTGGACAGCAGTGCACTGTTTGTTTTGATTTGTTACATATTGACAGATGTAGTTTGATGTGGTTTGAGTTATTGAGGGTAAAAATAGACAGAAAATGACCTGGTGGAAGGAAACAAGAATTGCTTCGAGTTAGCAGGAGGTTTGAGTAATGAAGGTAAAATTGCAGTAAATGTAGGACAGAAATCCAGGCAGAATAGATTTTTGTTTGAGCTAGCACAAGGTTTGAGTTAGCAGGAATTTGGAGTTATTGGGAGTCAACTTTATATACAATCATCTATCTATACGTATGATGCACGATCCTCACAGTAGAGAGCACTATTTATGTGTTGGTAGAGTGCTGCACTAGTATTGCAGAGGTCAGTGGTTCGAATCCCGTACAGGCCTGATTTTTTTCAGGTCTGATTTACGCTATTGCATAAATAGCGCTATCTACTGTGAGGATCGTGCATCATACGTATCTATAACCGCAGTTCAAAATATATGAACTTCATATATAGATCGTTTTCACGTGACGTCACATCATTTCCGGTCGCCATATTTGTGTACAACCCAGGGTGATATGCGATATCTGTACACAAATATGGCAGTGTGGAAACAGTTGTCAGGGTTTTGGTCACGTGAGTGAAAACGATCTATTCATTGTATCTGATTTATCATCACGGGTTTATTACGAATCAACTTAATGGCCTGCTCCCAGTTGGCTTGTTAGCTCAATTGGTAGAGCGCTGCACTAGTATCGCAGAGGTCAGTGGTTCCAATCCCGTACAGGACTGATTTTTTTCAGGTCTGATTTTCGCTATTGCATAAATAGCGCTCTCTACTGCGAGGATCGTGCATCACACGTATCTATAACCGCAGTTCAAAATATATGAACTTCATATATTCATTGTATCTGAATCATCTATCTGTTGGTTTGCCCTGAACTGTCTGTTTGTCCATCTGTATCTCTAACTGTCTCTCAATCCATGATCATCTATCCATCTGTCAACCTGTCAGTCAGTGGGTTTGTCTGTTCACCAGAGGGTCAGTTTAAATCATCTTTAGTTTTAGAAGTAGTCAATTGACTTGGAATTATATTCATGATTGTAAGAATTATGGGTAGATGCAACAACTTACTTCTGGTAGTCTGTTTTGACCCATGCAGCTACCAAGGTTTCTGGTACAGGCTGATCAGCAAATAAAGTCCTCATCACAAATTGTTTTGCAAGTTCTGGTAATTCCCTATGATAAACATGGCAGCATACCCCATAAAGTTGTGAATAGTTGTGTCAGTCTAAACTGCATAAAATTTCCTTTCAAAATACACAAAATGGCATCTTTCAAGCCTTATTTCTGAACATTTTCTGATTTTTATCCATGCTCCTTAAGACATGTCTGCAGAGGTTCACACCTTTGGTGCCTACAGATTCAAAGCACCCAAAACCTCTCTTTTCTCTTTTAGTGGGAAAGATTCTTTAAATTTTTGCAAAGTTGATTTTTGTTGTTTTGTGCCTATATAATTGTATCTCCTTGGGAAGGGGCTAAACTTGAACTTCAACATCAGACTTATCATCATTGTCCTTCTGTTTTTATTATTATTATTATTATTATTATTATTATTGTCTTTTATTATGATGATGATGATGATGATGATGATGATGATGATTATTATCATCATCGTCAATGCTGAAGCTGATCCAGGATTTGCTGAGAGAGGGTTTGGAAAATTTTTTTTTTTTATTGCATTGCACACAACCATTTACACAACTTTCATTACAATACTTAACTGCTGCACTAAACATAATAAACAGGACCTACGGTATAACACAGCTAATTCACACTCACTCATGTACACACACTCACGGACAAGTTTACATGGCAAAGTCACACCTGTTTTAGCCCGACATATTCTAAATTATTCAACTACCTCTAGTATTTCAAAATGCCACTTCTTCCTAAACATAATCTAAATTATTATTTTTTGTATAGATATATTTTTTAGTCTCATGCTTTAATTTGACTTTTGATTGAAAACCTCGTATACTTGGAAGTTCTTTAATCCTTCTACACGCCCATAGATAAATTTTTCCTATAAGTAACAGATAGTTAAGTAAGGGAAGTTCTGGTGTTAAAAGACTGATTAATATATCCTTCAAATTAAGATGTATCTGCTGTTTTGTCAAGATAAGTAATATAATTCAAATCTTTCCAGAAAGAAATTGAATAAGAGCAATCATAAAAGAAATGCTGTATTGTTTCTGATTTGTGTTTGCAGAAAGAACATAGATCATCTACAATATACCTGATTTTGTGTAATTTTGAATTCGTGTAAAGTATAGAGTTCAATACTTTGAACTGGAAAGCCTTGACATATGGCTCAAAAGCAACTGAATGGGGAGGAGAAAAGGCTTTTTTCAGTGCCTCATCGGTTAAATTAAATTCACACTTAAATTTTCTTGTGTTATTTGGAAAGCAAGCCTTTTTACTGACAAAAAGAGAGTAATAAAAAAAAGAAAATTCATCCTCTTTAGGTGTTTTGCAATTAATTCATAAGAATCGATATTGTTAAGATCCAAATGCAGGTCTCCCACTGTCTGAATTCCATAATTAAAGTACCTTTTATAAAAGACTGGTTTGTTGTTTATTCTAATTTCCTGATTATTCCAACTTCGGTAAAGCCAATTAGTCTCAACCACATTTCTTTCCGAAATTCAGACCACCATTTCAATAACTGTATGTAGAATTGAGAACTGATAGTTAAGTCTTTGATGTTATAGTTGCAATTAAAAAGAAACAGACCACCTGTTAATCTTTTAAAAGATATTCTAAATAATTTTTCCATGCGCCAGAATTATCGCCAAAGATTCTTTTCAGCCAGGTGAGATGGAGAGATAATCATACTTTCAATATCAACCATTTTGATGCCTTCTCCTTCATAATCATTTATCGCAGATTTTCTTGTTACTTTGTCTTTTCCTTTCCATAAAAAGTTGTAAATCAAATGGTTTAATTCTTTTATTACATTTTCAGGGGTAGGTAACAAAGATGCCACTTACACAACCTTTGGCAGAAGCAAAGATTTAATTATAGTCACCTTTCCATAAAGGCATAATCCTCTAGAAGACCAAATATTAATAATTTTTTTATCTTGTCAAGTTTTTCCATGAAGTTCTTCAGATAGAGCAATTTTATATTGTACGAGAAGAAGATCCCCTGGGTTTTTATGGGATCTTGTGGCCATTTGATTCCAAGTGGTTTCATTTCACTTTCTTTTAAAGATCCTATCCAGAGTCCCTCTGTCTTTGAACTATTTACCTTTAAATCTGAAACTTCTCAAAATTTGTCTAACAATTGAAAAAGTTTATGGGCTGACTCTGTATCAGAGAGAACCGCTGTAGTATCATTGGCATATTGTAATAATTTGGTCTCTTGTTTATCGATGACAATTCCTTTTATTTCCTTGTTTTCCCTAATGGCAATTGCTAAGGTCTAAACTGCTAAAAGAAAGAGATAAGGAGATAAAGGGTCACCTTGCCTAACTCCATGTGTAAGATTAAAGTATTCAGAAGACATGCCATTATTTATCTCACAACTTTGAATATTTTTATAAAAAGTACTTGTCCATTGCTTAAATTCATGGCCAAAATTAAATTAAAGGCATCTAGACAGTTAAACAAAAAGTTCCACTCTAAAGTGTCAAACACTGTGCGAAAATCAATAAATATCATCACACCAGGTATATTTACTTTCTCTGTGAAATCCATGATGTCAAGAATCGATCTTACTGTCTCACCAATATAACGCTCTTTGACGCAACCAGTTTGATTGTTATGAATGATATAGGGTAAAACATTTTTAATTCTTGAAGCAATTACTTTCAAGGTTATTTTAGCATCAACATTAAACAGAGAGATGGGTCTCCAATTTTCTATTAGTGTGCAATCTTTCACTTGTTTTTCTATTAGAGTAATGACAGCTTGGTTTTGGGAATTGGACATTTCTTCCTTTACGAAGGACTCATTAACACAATTGATGAACGGTTGACAAATAAGATCCCAATGTGCGGTTTTTGTAGAATTCAACTGGGATTCTGTCATTTCCTGGAGACTTGTTGTTTTGAAAAGTTTCTAAAATCCTTTTGCATTCATCTATGGTGATCTGGCCTTTACACAATAGTTTTTCTTCTTCAGATAATTTCTATATACTTTTATACCGCCGCCTGGTTAGCTCAATTGGGAGAGCGCCGGACTTCTGTGCGGGAGGTCGAGAGTTCAATACCGGCCGGACCAACACTCAGGGTCTTAAAAATTAACTGAGAAGAATATGCTTCCTTTCTTTAACATCAAGAAATGGTTAGATATTCTAGTCTTCTCGGATAGGGACGAATAAATGGAGGTCCCGTCTCCTGCAGGGTTAGGGGCAGGAGACGTTAATTTCCCACGCACGAGATTACTGTGTGATGGATGTCCTCCCCTGGGGTGGGATGGGTGGGTAACAGGACCCCCGTTGATACCAGTGTTTACTACACTGAAGGGGCTATCCTGTATAAATATAAGATGTCTGTCTGTCTGTCTGTCTGTCTATATACTTAAATTGTTTAGAAAAGACTTGATAAAATCCATGTCTACCACTTTTGTTCTGAAAAAGTTTTAGTAAAAGTTTTTTTGTCCGGAAAGTATTTGGTATGGGTCTGTTGTTACAGCGCTGCTAATTACCAATTTCTGATGTTTTTTTTTGAACATGATTTCTCTTTTCTAAGTTCAAAAAGTACTTATAAAGATGAAACAATTTTTAGTGTAATAGAAAAAATCCGACCCCCAGATGGGACTTGAACCCACGACCCTCCGTGATCTAGTCGGATGCTCTAACCACTGAGCTACTAGAGACTCTATGGTGAGCAAGGGTCAACTTGTGGGCCTCGACTGGAACCGCATCGCACAGCTACACAGCCAAGTATTGGTAAGCACCTACGAAAACTCACTAACAGCATCACGCTGTCACATTAAGTACTTAGCGCTTCTTTTTCTGTGCTCATGCCAGCAAGCTCTTGCACGTACAATAATTCCATTTGAGGGTTTGAAAAAATGTTTGCTTAAGGTGGACTATCCTAGAGGGTCAGGGAGCATAATTATGCTCTCCTGGGAAAATGTTGACATTTAAGTTTTATGGGATAATTGTAGGTTTCTTCATAGCCTGCGCAGCAGGCATATAAAGGGGAGGGGGTGGGGGAGGAGGAAGATTGGCAAAACATCTTTTTTTTTTTTTTGCCAATCTTCCTCCTCCCCCACCCTCTTCCCTTTATATGCCTGCTATACAGGCTAGTTTCGTCATGCCTTTGAAACAATTGCTGTTTTTAGAAATGACTCCACTAAAGTTCTTCATCAGAAACCACAACCGCTTTCAAATGTCTTCACTTGAGTTTAGGGTGTTCGACTGAACCACCGACCCACCCTTGGATCTGCCCCAGTAATGACGATATTATCATCATCATTATTATCATAATTATAATTTTTATCATTCTTAAGGTCCCAGTTGTTGAGAGGGCAGATGGCGCTATCCGACGGATAAATCGCTATCCAGCGGTTAGATATCAGCAAAACCTACTTTGCTATCCAACGGATAGGGATTTACCCAGCGGATAAAGTTATCTACCCTACGAACAACCCGGGCCTGTCTTAAGGTCGACGTTATATTTACAATAATTTGTTAATATGAATAGACACGTGCCTGTAATTAAATGCTCTGCACCCACCTGAAAACTGCTAGGCAAATCGCTGGGTGATTGTATAATCTGTCCAATGTACCAGACGGTAAACTTCCCAAATACTGGTGAAGATCTCTGCATTGTAAATGTCGGAAAGAGGACGGCCCAGCTAGTTTCGCAGACGCCATGTTAGTTGAGATCGAGTATCGGACTAAAAGGACTGGACGCTAACTCTGTTTGGACCTTTTCTTGTCATCAGCTGGAGCACCTTATAAAGAATGCGCCTACCTTTCTTTACATCATCATCTGATGAGAGATACTCGTGATAGAAACCGGCTTGCAAATTTCTCGTCAACACTTTTATTTGGTGGCTGGTATCATAGATCTGTTTTCAAGGTGTTCTTAACGAACTTCGCTGGGTTTTGGAAAACAGAATGTCCAGTAAAAAGCATTTATAGGTTGTGTTGACGTTTTGCTGCACGCACCGAAAAATATTTACATCGGTTTCTTGTTTACATCTGAAAGAAATTTTGTGCTCTTGAGCTTTTTCGCGATCAGACCAGGCATGGGATTCGGACTACAGCTGAAGCTTTTGCTTTGGAAAAATTTCACTTTGAAAAAGCGGGCTCCGGTGAGTTTTATATAAATTGTGTTCAGAATTTCTTACAATAAACCTTTGTTGAAAACAACTCGTGTTGTAACTTTGCACATTTTACTTTCAATGAAGCTATAGGGGCAAGGGCTTGTCTCATTTTAAATTTTTTGCTCTTTTTTTTGCTTTGTTCATCAGTTTACTGTACTGATTGAAGTCCTTAAGCCTCTCGTTTTATTCCTTATTTTGATGGGAATTCGTTTCCGGCGAGATCCCGATTTCGTTCCTGAAGGTGCGTATAAAATTGAACTACAATAATTTATATATGTTACGTCAATATCATGTTGAAAGCTTGCGTGTACCGATTATTGAACACTTGGCTTTTATTTCTCGTGCGTTTTAATGTATTTACCTTTACATTATAAAGGAACTACAACATACGTTAAGTGGAACTTAAACTTGTAACAGAATGAAAAATATTTTAGAAAAAATTAATATTGAGACCTACCAGGTGTTAAATATTAAATATTGTGATTTTTGTTTTCTTCACGAATTACATAAATTTTACATTTATCAAGAATTTTATTTGAGCACGTGATTTATGCCTAAGTGTAATAAAACTGGTTGAGAGTAATACAAACAATGAGAAATAAAATAAAGATGGGAATGGCTCAAAATGAGAGAAAAACTTAATTTTAAGTTACAAATAGAAAGGAGAGAAATTAGTAAAACGTTAGGGAGTGTAGAATACGTTGTTTGTTTCCTGGTTACAGTTTATTAAATCTATTTTTCACATAGCTTGGTTTGAATAGGGATTTTTTGTTTGTTCATTTTTTTTTTTGGTTTTTTGTTTTTGTTTTTTTTTTTTGTTATCTCAACCCATTGTCAGTAATCCCCTCCAGGACTTTTTCGTTTTAGCTAACAATGATAATAGGCCATAGTTGTAGAGTATTCACAGATCAAATGACTCTTTTCTTTCAACTGATCATGAACTGTGTCGAGATAGTTTACTCACCGCGCAGTCCTTGTGTCATGATCAACATTAATTTTATTTAGTTATTTTACTTTCCCTTTGGAAAGTAAATTTTACAATGCAAGTGAGCAACAAGAGATGTCCTTGCAATAGCAACACTATGTATTGCAATACACAACACAATTTGTAGCTTATAATCCAAATCAGTCTATAATTGCCATCAAAGGCAGGGCTCAACATGAAATGGAAATTCAGTTTTGGCTAGTGGTTTTCGATTTCCACCAGTTAGTTTGGCTAGTAAACAAACTGAAATTATTTTAACATCTAAGATGTCACCAGCCACTCAGCTAGCAATATAAGTTGACAAGTTAGTGTCAAGCCTGCAAAGGTATTAGTCCCCTATTTAAATGGTCAGTCCCATCATGCCAGATTTGAATTTATCCCCTACCCAGCTATCTCCCATCATGATATAAAGTATATCTACGAAATTCATTGTCTTGAATCTGTGTCTGTAAAAAGCACAGCTTCCCAACCAAACCACAATCATCAATATTCTAACATATTGTGTGTATTTTTTTCTATACAGAGGTATTTCCAGTAAGAGCCCTTCCTTCATCAGGAATCATCCCTCTGCTTCAGCAGTTTTGTAATAATAGAGATAAAGATGAGCATGGCTTCCCATTACATCCCAATGCAAGGTACATGACTTTGTACAGTATATGTATGAAGTGTCCTTTGGACACCGCACTAGCCTGTTACAGATTACAGGGTGTCAACCATTTACACCCAAATATCAATATCCATATTCTTTATACCCTTTTATATATGTTTCTTTTAATACTGACCAGGAGAATTTGTTTAACAATCTAATCTTCTTAAGTTAACAATCATTTTCTTTATTCTCCTGATCTCAGTGAATAATTCAGCAGTATTGCTAGAAGGAGAAATTAGATTATGGTCACTCTAAGGGAATGTAAGAGTAAAGTGTCCTTCTCAAAAGCACATGCAGGGCTGTAGTCTAGCAGCGCCTGGTGGCCCCTGGCACCTTAATTTCACTCTGGGGCAACTTGGAAATTTTAGTTTTTCTCACATAAAAACATATGCTAGGCACCCTGGATTTCAAAGTTTCAGAGCAGTGGGTCACTTTTTCTTAGAACACGGCCTTGACATGTATAACAACCTGACTATACCCATTAGGCCTTTAAAACCCAAGCTTTTAATCTAAATTTTAGTGCACTGATAATTGAGCGACTATGTTTCCTATTCCTTCTGTATCCTCTACATGGATAGACAAATTGTATAATTTCCAAGAAATAATTCTGGCACTTTTTTAAAAGAGTCCCTCCAGGGATAAACAATGACTTTTAAGTTGTAATCTGTATTGACATCTCCCTTAACAATAATGTCATTTTTATTAAGGCAAGCCTTACTGGTAGCTTAGCACCTAAGGCACATATCACAAGTTATTAAATAAATATAGTGGTTTTGTGGGTAGTGCACTCTACTCTAGGTCAAATGATCTGAGTGTGAGCCAATGTCCACAGACTAGTTATTTACACAATAACCTTGAACAAGGCTTTCTTCTTTCACAATTCCTGTCTGTCCATGATGGTGAATATAGGTACTGGAAAATTGTAAGGGATGTCTGACAAAGGGTGGGGGAGGGGTTATTCTGTGGTAGACTTCGCTTGTAGAGTCATAATCTATCCAGGGAGGAGTAGTGCCCATACTCCTGGTCATCTCACACCACTGAAACTGGGATGAACTCAAACTGAATTAAACTTCCCACTAACAAGAATTATCCATACCAGTTTAATGTTGGTTTTATGCTAAATTTAGTTGTTAGCTGTTAAGAATAAAGGTCTCAGGAGAGAAAACAGTAAAAGCAGAAGGTTATATGCAAATTACATATTACTTTTCTTACTATTTTCTCTATGGGTTGCTTTTGTTTTCTTTCAGTATTGGTGCTGTTCTGGATCATATTGCAGAAATTCTCTCATCTCCTGGTCTGTCCACTGCAGATGACTTGAAAACACTGCCTCAGGATTATGAAAACTTTCAGAAGAACCTCAAAAAGCTAATTTCACATGCTCAGAATGTTGATAGTGAGTACCTTCATTCATTACTGGACAACTGTATTGATTAAATTTTACCTTGAACTAGTAAGACAAGGTCTGAACAAAGTTTCTTTTATTAGAACAATTGCAAACAAATTAATAATAATAATAATAATAATAATAGCAAGGTTTCAATCCATGCAAGAATAAACAACTTGATCAATACCATTTGAAGACTCCACTTTAATGTTGGATTGAAGGAAAAAAATCTATCATCATCAATTTGAGCAATTATAAATTTGTAATCAAGAGTACAAGTCATATCAATGGTTAGGATTGCTCTGATTAATCAACTGAGTACACTTGTCATAAATTAAAGTAACAGTTTTTTCCTTTTGTGCCTTGTAGACTTCACAGTAAGGGAAATTCTTACTGATCCAGATGTAATTCAGCAGTTGATGCAGAACATGTCTATCGCACCAACAGTGGCAGAAGGGTTACTTAACACAACAGTTAATTCAAGAGAGGTGGGTTCTTTTCAAGTTGCTGTGTATATTTCTTTGTAGATAACTAATTAACAATTATTCCTTGAGCGCGCGTTGGATATGAGATGATAGATAGCCAACTAGGCGCATAGCACCAAGTTGGCTATAATCATCTCATATCCAACAAGAGCGAGTGGAATAATTGTTTTATTAAAATGTTAAGTTATTAAATTCTATTAAATTTTTAGCTCCCTTTCAATTTTAAGCTGACATGTATGCTTGTCATATTTGCAGATTATGGTATATTGGCTGATATACCATAATGGCTATGCCAATAAAAAGTCTTGAATTGCATTATCCAATGATGTAGCTTTTAATAATGATAATTATTTGGTATTAGATCAAGATTATAATAACCTTCACCTGCATGATAAGTTTGAGTATTTTCATTACCTGTATGTATATTAGATATTTTAGGGAAAAGTTATTCGATAAATGTTAATCTCTTCAGGAAGCATAGTGTAAAACACATTTTCAGCCCTCAAGTCCACCTAAATCTCACATTGCAGAAGTGTTATTTATTGATCATGTGCATGTTTGACTTTATAGCTGGCAAACTTCATCAGTACTCATAGAAAGGAGCTTTTCAAGCAGTCACTTCAACTATACAACAATTCCAAGTACAGTAACAGTGGATTCTTACCGCTCAAACCTCCTTCTGGACCAGGCCTTATTAGTCTCCTTCTGTTCGGTACTACGAGCAAGCTTATGAATCCTTTTACAATGCCATCTGCCCGTCCATATGCAGCTGTAAGTAACTTTGTAATCTGCAATTGGTCAATCCATCATTTTTAAACAATCCATCCAGTCAGTCAGTCAGTCAGTCAGTCAGGAAGTCAATCTTTCTTCCAGTCATTGATAAGCACTCAGCGAGTCAATTAGCAAATAAGTTGATTGAGATCAGTTGGCCATTCAATCAGTCAGCCATTTGTCAGTTAATTTATTGTGTGTGAGTCTGAAATTGAGTATGTCAGTGGGTCACAGTCAGTCAGTTGGACAGTAAGTTAAGCAATCAGTTAGTGAGTGAGCGGGCAGTGAGGCAGTGAGTCAGGGACCAATCACTCAACTGTCCCTGAGTCAGTGTCAGTGGGTGAGTCAACTACTTAGCCACCCAGCATATTTACTCACATATATCTGATGTTTTCATGTTGCTTCTCTCACTTAGTCTTCTGATTCCCCTAACATGCCACTGAATGCTTCGTCATGTAATACTACTGAGCTTGAGAAAGTGTTGATACTCAAAAGTTCCAATCAAAAGGTATATAACTTGTGCTTTTAAGAATTGATGTTTACATGCTCCCTTTTCCTCACAGTTGGGAAGAAAGAAATGATGATCAGTATGACATACACTATATGCTGCAAACTCGTCCAGAAATGCATGTAGTAATGAAAATGGTAGATTCAATGAAATTTTGTCAAATCATTAAAGCTGCTGAGCTAATTTCACTTTGACGAATTTCCAAAAAATTTGCCAACATTGTCAAATCCATGAACATTCACTTGGTTTGACGAAACCTCATCAAACCTGCCTATTTTGTGACTGTATGCATTTTTGAACATAATTGCAAAATGTATGGCATTTTTTGTAGAAAAGTTTACCTTGAGGTTACAATTAATAATCTTTGTCCAGGTTATGTGGGTGTTTGAATTAAACATCCCTTTAATAATTTTTTATTTTTATCAGATGGGATGACATGCCTTTCAGGTTCTTCTTCTTCCCCTTTCTTATTGCTCTTCCTTTGTTCCTTGCAAAAAAGTGAGGCTGCCAATGAATAAAAGTAATCTGTTGAAGGTATACTTTATACCAATTCAGAATTAAACTTTGTGAGGGGGTGGGATGTGTGGAAAAAGTTTTAATTAAGCTATGTTACATGAAAATGTCTTTTTGCTTGACAAACAAGCATAGCAATAGCTTGCAAGTAGAATTACTCAGTACTTTCAAATAATGTAAGAAATATACAACTTTTTGTAGAGACATGTTTTGGCATGCCTATATGCCATCTTCAATCAATGAGTAACTGAACGTGAGTAATTATATAACAGAAAAGTAGATGAATAAAATATTTACAGTTACTGTATGATGTAATACAAAAGCGGGTACTAATTACAGCGTGACAACAAACATGAAATTAAAGGTGTGAACTAAAATGCTAGAAAAGTGTTATAATGCTGTAATTGTTTGTTAAACTCAGGTTTGATCTTATTTTTATAAAAAACTTCTTTTCTAGCATTTTAGTTCACACCTTTAATTTCATGTTTGTTGTCACGCTGTAATTAGTACCCGCTTTTGTATTACATCATACTGAAAATATTTTATTCATCTACTTGTCTGTTATATAATTACTCGCATTCAGTTACTCATTGATTGAAGATGGCATAAGCATGCCGAAACATGACTGTCTCTAAAGAAAGTTGTATATTTCTTACAATATTTATCCTACTTACTACAACTATGACTTTTAAAGGCTAAACTTCAGAATACCAGGCCACATCATTTCCATGTCATTGAATAAGAATAGCATCTATTGAGTTATGCCTCATTCTTCAAAGCCTCCAGACATATGTAAATGATGTGGACGGGTATTCTGAAGTTGCTCCCTTTTAAATAACCTGATATATTTGGTTGTTTTTAGAAAGCACTTGAACAGTTATGTCACCTAACACCACTGCAGGCACAGCTGCTAGCTGGCTATCTTCAGCATCATGTGGACCACACAGCTGTTATGCAGAAGGTGGGCTTCCCTTCCTGGCTCATCTTAACCTGTTTGGCCCCACTCACATCAGCTTTCACTATGGTTTTCTATGAGATTGTGTGAGTGCTGGGCTGGATGAGTCATATGATTAAGATGATTGTTATTAAAAAAAATATATTATTAATGGTGAGTTAATAAATGTTTTACATTAAAAAGTTAACTCCAGTCAATGTTTCATTTTGTCAATTACTTTAAATGTAATATTGATGAACAGTGAAATCAGTCATTTATGATGTATACCAAATTGAATGTAATGTGATGGTTTTACCTTTTAGCTTAATGTAACCCGTGAAGACCTGAAGGATTACAACAAGTCATACACAAAACTGCAAGGAGATGTAAGGTTTATTCTTGTCAGAAATTGTTACTTGATTGTCTCAAGAAGTAGTTGACTCTTTTATTTATAAGTTTGAAAAGAGTATTTTTTTTTTTCAAACAGTTGAATTCATGTTGTAACCTGAAGTTATAATTCCAAAGTCTTGGGTTAAGATTTGCCTGGAAGCTAAAGCCAAAAATATTGTCTTTTCTTGATAGCTCAGAAAGATGTCAGGAAAAAAAAAACAACAACAACAACACATGGAATGCTATAACAGAGGCTGTGTGTGCTCTGTCTTCAATTTAAAAATTTGATCTTTGAGGTCAAATTGAGATGCTGAGTGAGATTTTTTGTTGGTAGCTTTTCTCTTAATCACTTAAGAGACTAAGATACAAAACTGCATTTTACCCCGCTTCAAGCAGTTTGCTCGTTCTCACTCCGAGTTCTCATTGACTACTGATAATGCTTTATTTTGTTTGTTATGATTGGTCGCTTTTATTACTGTTACAGTGGTTTTGGTCTTCGACACTCGATTAAAAACTGTTCCATTTGGTATGAATTCGATATCTTTTGAACAAAACCAAACTTTGTGGGCATGCAAAACTCTTCATTCAGCAATATGTGCAGTCCTGCTTGTAAAACATTGTGTTTTTCATCTCGGTGTGTTTCAATTTTCAGTTGAAGAATTTGACCGAGTTTGTGCACTTGGTACAAGAGGGAGTGGAGCTTGCGCAGTTGTTGCGTGTCAATCTCTCCTTCACACATCATCTCCAAAACAAGACCAGGTGGGAGAAGAACAAAATTTACCTACGAGAGATGTGGAAGAATCTCGGCCCAATCATCTGCGGCCCAGATCCTGATGCTCAACCCGAAAAGAAAGTGATAGACCACATGTATGATTACCGTTGCCGTACCAAGGCTTGTAAAACCCGAGCCATGCGTCTCATGCTGTACCTCTTGCTTCACAATCCGAAAATACTGTACTCCCCTAATGGTACTGCGGCTGATACAATCATCGAAAAGGTGACTCGACACTATCTGTGGCTTTTTCTGTTTAGCATGCAAGGAAGCGCTGCTCGTGAAGATGCTCTTAATACTGTAACCCATAAGAATGATAAGCATCTAATTTCTTCTAGGGGTATCACCCCTGAATCAAACATGATCGCAAGTTTAACAAGCTCCCGATTGTTAGACAAATTCTCCTTTTTCGTACCATAAGAAATATATGAAGAACAGTGTCAGGAACTTGGGTGTAAAAGGCTAAAGCAGCGCTCATATTATGAGAGCTTGCTCGCAGGCCCTGTGTTGTTTTGCTGGGGAACGCAGTATTTTTAGGCGCTATCGTGTGAGAGAGGCGATAGCCGAGTAATTAGCTCGTTGCACCCGGATTGAAAGATCCAGCCTCTTCGCCCTCGAGATTGATGACTGAGGGATGTTCGTTGTACGTGTATTTGGTAATTCCTCAAAATCTTACCGGCAGTTCCTCTATTTAACAAGGCTCTGGTTGTTAGAAGGACGAGTAACATTATCTACTGGATAAATCTCTATTCGGTGGATAGCGCAGTTTGTTTTGTTAACACTTATCCGCTGAATAGCGGTTTATTCGTTGGATAGCGTTATCCGCTCCTTGAACATGCAACTGGGCCCTAGAGTAGAAATGGATACTGTAGCGATCTTTATAGGAAAAATGAAGAATAAAATCGCTGGGAAAGAGAGAGGAGGTTAAGCATTACACTACTAGGACAAAAACCTCAGGAAAACTACATGAATTCCAGAAAATATAAGGAACCAAATGGTAAAATTTAACTCTTACCGTTTGATTGAGTAGATATAGACATCTATTTCTTAGCGTTCACACTGTTCGAAATCAATTTATTTTTCCTTTTTCTTTATATATGAAATGGATATGGGCTTTCTTTACGAGACGGATGTGAAGGTCGCATAGAAACAAATGTGTTTTAACGTTAGATTATTTTTCATCTGATCATCGAAAAATTGAGATTACTTCTTGAAATCACGTACCATTCATGTTCTATTTTCACAGGCAAACAGAACATTTTCAGACATAGAAAAACTGATACATCTAGCCGAGCAATGGTTGAACACGTCGAAAAGGATTCGCGGCGTGTTACGGCAAAATAACTCGCAGTACTACCTAGGACTTATGTTGAACAACCAACATAAATGTCTTCAACGATATGACAACAAGGCTTACAACCTTACAGGGCATAAACCTAGTGACAACTTCAGGTGATTATAATCAAAGAGGCCTTCCAAACATTAACTGTGTATACTCTTGAACACAACCTTTGAAGATGTTTTCATTTCATATATCACGACTACAATAGCTATAAAGGGGGTAAGTTTTTAAAGAAACTGTGGTGCTAAGTCGGTGGGAGTAACAAGGTAATTTTGGTTTTTTTCAACTGAGTTGATAATGTAAGTTGGCCACCGTCAAGAGGTTCAAAGCTCACGTTTCTAGCGTTAGCCCTTCGTCAGAGCGAAGGGCTAACGTTCTGACGAAGGGCTGACGCTCGAAACGTCAGCTTTAAAACTCTTTACCGTGGCCAATTAACATTATCAACTCAGGTGATAAAACCAAAATAAGAATATACTCTATTTGAATGATATTTATGGTACTGCTACGACTGGAAAAACTCGGTTCTGCTGATTTCCGTTATCATAGACGTTGTTCTAATTCTTTCTTTACTCTCACCTTTGGACTGAATTTTGAGCCGTGAACGACTCAAGAAAACTTCAGTTGCATTACATTCATGTAATAAATTTTATGTATCTGACTTTCCAGACAGTACAAAGGACTTGATGAGCTGTTAACCCGCAGTTGCGATAACACAAACCCATTGATCACTCAACTCGACGCTATTGACAGTGTGGCTCGCCTGTGGTTGGAAATGGCTTCACATCTCAACCTTAACATCTTCAAAGGTTTCAAAGATGAGAGATCTCTGCTGAATTTTGCCCTAAATATTAATAACTCCAAGAATGGAGACACTTCTAAAGTCGTTGCAGGTTAGTTCAGCTCATACGTTTTCTTGTGTTGTGCGAGAGGTCGAGGATTCGAGCCCCGGCCGGACCAATACTCATGGTTTTAAAAAAACTGAGGAGGATTTGCTACTTTTCTATAATATAAAGAAATGGATAGGTATTCTAGTCGTCTCGGATAAGGACGAATAAACCGTAGGTCCTGTCTCCTGCAGGGTTAGGGGTAGGAGACGTTAATTTCCCACGCACGAGATTACTGTGTGATGGATGTCCTCCCCTGGAGTGGTATAGGTGGGTGTTCTGAGGGCCACAATTTCATTAGCTTCTAGCTATTGAGTGCTACCCTCTATAAATAAATAAAGCCTATTACAAACTTAATAAGAAAACGTGGAGCTTATTTCGAATTTGATATTTGACTTTTCGTGGGCTTTTAACCCTTAAATCCCTGTGAGTCACTCACATTTAATTTTCTCTCTACGCAGTGTCACTGCTGAATAAATCACATTAAGGTCACGAGAATAAATTAATTGATCGCCATCTAGATAGGCTCTTACAAATTCTCCTCCTCACTGAGCTCCATAGAAAAATATCTAGAACCGTGTAGAGAATATGCATACTGATGTCAGGGTGTAAGGGGTTAAACACTTGTGCAGTTAAATAAGAAGTATTAAACCATCTTTCTACTTCCAGGGATCGTGTTCCTGAACATAAAGGTGAATTCCAGCCTGCCTCCTCACGTTAAATACAAGATTCGGATGAATGCTTCATATTTCACGCCCGCGACCGACAGCATCCGTGATCGCTACTGGATGCCGGGGCCTCAGAGCTGGAAACAGCGTTACTATGACTTGGGATTTACCTGGCTTCAGGACCAGATTGAGAGGGCTATTATTGATCTGCATGCCGGGCGAGAAGTTGTCAAACCGGCTGTCTACCTGCACGAGATGCCGTATCCTTGCTATGTTAAAGACAAGTAAGAATTTGTCTTGTCACGAGCGTCAAGACAAAGAAAAGATTTTGAATCTTCAAGAGGAATCGGGTTTAACTCACGCGAGGCTTTCGACTCCGCTGATCCTAACTGTATGCGGGACGCAGGTCACATATGAACCATTAAGTTTCAGTGGCGTAGTGGTGGAGCGACTAAGCGCGAAACCCGAGGGTTTGAGGTCCGATTCCTTTTTGGAATTCCTTTTCTTTGTCCCATATTCATGACAAGAAAAGAAAATTGTTCTTCTTTACCGAGCTTACAATTCACCATCTTTCTAATAATTTATTTGTCGTTACAGTTGCTTATGCAGTAGATGTAACATAGAAAAAATATAGAACTATGTCCTATAGTTGTCCTATATGTCTCTTTAAAACTTCAAATCGTGATAAACTCTCCATCAAATTTTGTTGCTTGTGTTCTTTCTTTTCTAGTTTTATGTTCATCATCGAGCACATGATGCCTCTGTGTATGACAGTGTCGTGGATTTACACCGTAGCTCTGGCTGTACAAGCCATTGTGTACGAGAAAGAACAGCGCCTGAAGGAGGTGATGAAGATGATGGGTCTGTCTAATGCTGTGCATTGGGTGGCCTGGTTTATCACCTCACTCTGTGTCATGTCCATCACTGTCTCTCTTCTGGTAATAATTCTCAAGGTAAGTGGCGTTACATGCCTTCCTCTTTGTTTTTCCCACAGCATAGAGCACTGGTTTCCAGATTTTACAGCAAAACACAATCGCAGCATGGGAACTTGCGTTTTCCCGCGCATAAATCAGGTTACAGTTGACTTGTTTTAAATCTTGGCTGGCAGTGGCTAATTTTGATCTATCCCTTTGTTCCTATTGGTCGTCGTAATGAAAAGGACCATTGTACTGTGTCTAGCTGCGAGAAGCTATACGATGATGTAAATAAAAGAAGAAGAAGAAGAAAAAAAAAACTGGCTTTAAGATTGTAGATTGCTTGAAAGTAGTATAAAATGTTTCCTCGAAAGTCTTCCAAAATTCACCAAATGACACTCGCATGGGTTCAAATTTTCAAACTTTTCGGGGGATTGATGTTTATGGGCCCTCCTCAGGTCTAATGCAATTCAGCAAAATCATTGCTGCATTGCATCTGAGGATGTTATTATTATGTTTAACCAGTCGAAAATTTGCTTACCCCAGTTACCTCTTGTATTAAATGAAGTCATTCCCACCGGGCCACAGGGATACTAATGTGTACTCTTGTTATGTCCACAGTATGGCAAGGTTTTGTACTACAGCGATCCTGTTATTATCTGGTTGTTTCTCATGACGTTTGCAGTGGTGACCATTATATTCTGCTTTCTCATCTCCGTGTTTTTTTCCAAAGCAAAGCTAGCGTCTGCTTGCGGCGGGATAATATATTTCTTGACCTATCTTCCTTATGTGTTTATCTCCATCCGAGAGGAGGCTGGTTTTGTGAACGTGTCCGGCAAAGAGAAAATGGCCGCTAGTTTGCTCTCCACCTCAGCTTTCGGACTGGGAGCGAGGTACTTTGCCATATACGAAGAGGAAGGAGTCGGAGTGCAGTGGTCCAATCTAGGAAAGAGTCCCGTATGTATTATATAACTAAGACGCGGGAAAGATTCTCGTACATTTTACATAGCATAGATTCGGAAAGAGTCCCGTATGTGTTACTCATCATAGCTTAGGGAAGATTCCTATATGTTTCACATGAAATAGTTTAGCTAGGATCAGGTTCCCTATTTATTACATAACATAGCTTTCTTTAATCAAGTATTAAGTCATTTTGTCGGCATCTTCACCACAAAGTGTCCTTGGACGTTCGTGTTTCAGTCTGGTAATGCTCATTCAAAACTTTTTCGTATTGGGACTACCATGTAGTAATTTCATCCATCACTCTGAACCTCAAGTCGAAAAAACCCGCTGCAATTGATAAATTTGCATTCCACTTCCAAAGACGCACATCGACCCTCGGATCCACGTGTAGGAATGAAGCCGATGAAGGAGGAATTTGTTTTAAAACAAGACATTCTGCACTGAAAGGGATAGCTCTTATGGCGGTGCAATTTATACGTAACTTTTAAGACTGACGGGTTCATTTGCACTTTTTTTCCCTTTTTTTATGTCTTTGTTCTACTATTACTTTCCTTTCGCTGGACAATCTTCGACATCTTTGTTCTCAGTATTCTTCTCTTTACACAATACTGATTTATAAAATTAACCCCAGGTATTCTGAGTTAGAAATTAATGTCATTCTCTCCTGTATTTTATCCCAGATCAAAGGAGATGATTTCAACCTGCTGACAGTTTTGAACTGCATGTTGATGGACGCTGTGATATATGCCATAATGGTGTGGTATATAGAGGCTGTTCACCCAGGCTCGTACGGCCTTCCACGGCCCTGGTACTTTGTCTGTCAGCCTTCTTACTGGTTTGGTCACAACACGCAGGCTTGTCCTAAGATGAGCCGTCAAACATTTCAAATGATGACAGCGGATGAGCTGGAGGATGCACCTCAGGCGGATGGATTGTTGGCATACGAGAGAGAACCTATTCACCTGTCACTGGGTGTCACAATAGAAAACCTTGTTAAGGTATGTGGAATGTGGTCTTGTCGTGTCTTTTTGCTTTTGCCAATTCAGGTGTTTAAAGTGGGTCAAGTCACTTGAGAATATTTGCTAATTTGCACTGTGAACAACACATACTCACTTCTGCACATTTCGTCAAGTTTCGACAAGTTCCCATGACGTACGTGACGGGGCACTTTCCTGCCGTGTAATAGTGCAAGACTGTTACGGAGTTTTTTACATTAAGTTCATTGCTGGCTTCTCCACGTGGGATAGACTAGTTTTGTGTAACTGACCTTAGAAAAATAGAAATTGATTTTTTAAGAGTTCAGTAGCCCCTAGGGAATGAAATATTAAAACGATGTACTGTTCGATTTTGGGTTTGGAATTTTGGATCTTTTCTGCCTCACGAGTGAACCAAGAATTTACTCTCCTAAATTGCGTACAAATGTGTTGGGGGGGGGGGGGGTTTACGGCTCGCTTGGACGAATTAAAGAAAGGTGCTAAGACTCTGTACTTTTCTTCTTTTATTCTCTTGTGGAGAGCTACTACAGCAACGCTTCATGCATCTAATACTCTGTGCATCTAATGCTCTACGCATCCAATAATCATGCGAGAGGTACTAACGCTTTAAGTAGGAAAACTGTAGACGTGTTTGGGTTAGCTGACCGTGAGAATTTCCACAGTGTATCCGTTTATTTTGCAAAAAGGGGGAAACTGGTTGGCCCTCACCGAAGTACGTGGCAAGCACCACGGAACCAATTAAACGTTAACAGCTGCGCACAGGAATTGCGCACAGAAACCAATTGAGCGCTAACAGCTGCGCACAAGAATTGCGCACACAAACAGGAACTTTGTGGGTAGAACTCAATGTCAGCTTTACCAACGCAAACACGACCACCAGTGAAACTGTCTAATTGTCTAAATGTCTAACACGGTAACAAGGAAATCCGTGAGCTGAGCCAAAAAAAAAAACACAAATCTACCGAAACAACACGTAGGCGCAACAGGCAAAGATTAACAAAATAAAAGGCTTAACTAGAAAAGTCTCAAAACAACAACTTTCAATTCACCTCACAACAAATGTTAGCAATCAATGTGCGAACTGCCTTGTTTTTGTACCGTTGTCATCAATTAATTCAACTCCCTTTACAGGTTTACAAAGAGGGAAAAAAACTGGCGGTTGACGGACTAACATTGAATCTTTACGAAGGACAAATTACTTCTTTCCTCGGCCACAATGGAGCAGGGAAAACGACGACCATGTCAATCTTGACAGGTTTGTTCCCGCCTACTGCTGGCACTGCCTACGTCTATGGCTGTGACATCAGAAATGACATGGATAAGATCCGGCGGAGCCTGGGAATGTGTCCGCAGCACAATGTTTTGTTTGACAGGTTTGTGGACAAGATGTGTATTGGAAGGCCAGATTTGTACACAATTGCTGTTTTTTGAGATTGAATTTACAATGTTAACGAGAAAATTGAAGAACAACACGGATTTCTTGTGTTTTTCCCGATTCAGAATCACAAGCGAAAATCACAGAGTTACTTTCCTTATTAATTATCCAGTTTTGCTTCGTAGAGTACAAATAACGCGCGAGACGAGTACAAATATCGCGTGATATTTGTACTCCAGAAATGTCCGCGAAATTCGCCCGCACTGAAATAACAATGTGGCGTGTTGGATAATAAATCTCTAATTAGACGTTTTGTTGTGTATTATTGCGGAGTATTTTTACGAGTTGTTTGTATTTTGACTCGCCTTACGGGCACGTCAAAAGACGGCATAACTCGAAAAAATACTCAGCGATACTACACAACAAAACGTCTAATAAGATATTATAATATTTATTACTTTGCTGGTCTTAATGCGGGGTAGAAAAAAAAAGCAGTTTCCTGCTTTCCTTTCTCATCTTGTAGAATAGTAGGAAAGAGTTGTCATATTCCGTCTGGGTGCACGTAAAATTTTGGGAATGAGGAACGAGAATTTTCAGTTTGAAAAATGCTACTTTTTATTGGTCCAAATGTGCTTAGTGCTATTCCCCGTTATTCACCAACACTGACTCAGAGGTGAACAATTGTGGAATTGTAGTCGATATTTTGTCTTCGTTTCCTTTTTTTTTTTTATATACAGGATGACAGTGGATGAGCATTTGTGGTTCTATGCAAGACTTAAAGGAATGCCAGAGCAAGATGTCCAACGAGAGATGGATCAGTAAGTAAATAAGTTCCTCTGTTATAACTTTAGAACGCTGCAATGAGCAAGAAGATGTTGCCAGAGAAACACCGAAATTAGAACAACTTATAACTTATCGCTCTCAAAATATTTTTATTGTAGTGTACTCGCGCCTCTTTTTCGAAACGTACTTGCCTCACGTATTAGCACTAAGCTTAGCGTAAAGCGCCCTTAAAACCGCCGTATATTTCTCATACTTACAGCTGTAACTTAGGTCTCCTTGTTTTTTATGGCTTGTAAAAACTTTCTTTTATACGGGTACCAGCAAGCTGTCTGGGAGATCTGACGAAAGGGGTTATCCGTGGCGGACTAGAAAGAAGAGCTGTATTACTCCACGACGCTTAGTTATAAAAATAGGTTTAAGCTCAGAGAGGATATGTTAATTGACCTCTTCCCTTACCTAGTTACATCCATTTTGAAATCACTTGTGATCCTTGCAATCTGATTGGCTCTCACCGATGCGATTTAATCACAAATTGCACCATGTCATGCTATAAATCGCATCTTATATACTAGATCAACCAAAAATTTGTACAGACTAGATAAAAAATTGCGTTGAGCGACTGAATTTAGCGATTTCATAATAGATGTAGGGAAATGATGATTGAACTTCGTGTCATGCATTTTGGTCTGAAATCATACTTGTGATTTCAAACAAACTCGCCCTGTACATTCGTTTGATTTTGAAATCACGCGTATGATCTCGGACCAAATTGCACAATACGAAGTTCAATTACCATTATTTAACAGGCTTGTTATGGACGTTGGACTGCCCACTAAACGCCACTGCGCCGTGGAGACCCTGAGTGGAGGCATGAAGAGAAAGCTCTCCGTGGCCATGGCCTTTGCAGCAGGGTCAAGAACTATTATCTTAGATGAGCCCACTGCTGGTGTGGATCCTTACGCTAGGAGGGCCATATGGGACCTTTTAATTAAGTACAAGAAAGGTTAGCGGATGGAAAGAATTACTGAGATTGAAAATTCAGTTTTGCTCACATCGGTGAAAGGTTGCATCAGAGACCTCAATCCACTACTAACTGACGTAGGTCACAGGTTCGTCATGTGGCATTAGACAAACCACACGGTGCTTGGGGTTCTTATGAAATGATTATATTGTCACAGCCTTTAATTCTTCCTATCAATGTTACAGGTTGTTTCGAAGGTTTCCGTTTAGCGGGATAATCGAACGCTTTTGTAGTCTGGAAGTTGTCGGGTTTCCGAAGGCGAGAGAGGACTGAGTCTAAAGAGGATTAAGCTAAGAGACTGGCATTCCTCAAGTGCATCTTTTCTGAAAGTTATCCTCCCCAAGTTATTTTAGATCATTTATTCTTTTCATGGATTCCAGAAGGATGAACAAGTAACGAATCCTGTTTCAGTATTGAGCTCACGTGAGCATTCCACACCCATCTACTCCTACGTCATTTAAAGCAGGGTACTTGTGAACCATGTCATTTGCTTCTAAAAACAACAATCTATAGATCGCGTTCTTAAAAAGACTGCAATGCGTGCTAAGGTCTCTCAGCTTGATCCTCTCTTGCCCAAGAACGTAAAAGAACGTTTAAAATGTGAACGTGGTTGTTTCCAGGTCGAACTATCTTACTGTCCACGCACTTTATGGACGAGGCAGACTTGTTAGGAGATCGCATCGCTATCATTTCCAACGGGAAGCTCCGCTGTGTAGGCTCACCGCTTTTCTTGAAGAGTCACTTTGGAGATGGTTACCATCTTACTCTGGTTAAGAAGCGTGACAGAACTCCCCAGGGGTCGATAGTGAATATTCACATGACACCCTCGGAATCCAGCAATGAACTGGAAACGAGCGAAACAAGATCAAGTAATAGTACTCTTCATTCTGGTAAGTGTAACGTTTAAATTCAGAACTCATCATTGTAAGACGGGCGAACTCGCCGCTACGCCATTCCAGCCGCCCAATTTAGACTTACCGAAGACTAATCTTACTGAGCAAAATTCATCTAGACACTGATCTTGGAACCTTTGTGAATCACAGATCATTTGAGCAGTAGTGAAGACCAGGTGAAGAAGCTGACAAACTTCATCAAGTCTCACGTGCCAGCAGCCAGGCTAGAACAGAACACTCAACAGGAACTCACCTTTATCCTTCCTGACAACTCCGTCAAACGAGGAGGATTTGAAATTTTATTCAGTGACTTGGAGAAGAAACAATCTGAGCTGGGGGTTGATAGTTTTGGACTGACTGACACTGCGCTTGAGGAGGTATTTTTAGAAAAAAAATTAATTTTATCAAATTGTTTGCTAAGTTTAATTAGGGTTTATGAATTACAATTTCGCCCCACCACCTTTTCGAGTTCGCCCCTACAGTAAGGCAAGTTCGTCCCCACCTTTTACTTGTTCGCCCCCACTTCAGCATGCCTTCGTTATCTAGCGTTTGATACAGAAAAAAAAATGCATGTTAATCAAAATATTATGATTTCGACAGAAAAGGAAAATGTTCTACCATAAGGCAACGAGTTGAAACACTTAGGGCGAACTGTTAAGGTAGGGGTGAACCCGTTTTACTTCAGAGAGTGACCCGGAAAGGAAGGTAGGGAGTGACCTTGCAATGGGGCGAAACCTCCAGATATCTAATTATGTAGCTCAAAAGTACTTTTTCTGTTAGAACAATTTTTGGCCCATTGAGGAAAGAAGTACATGAACGTAGTCTATTGGTTTCCGTTCCTAACCCTAACCCTAACTTAGGAGTAGTTGGTTCGAAACAATCGCGGCACTTTATCTGCCTATCAGTTTCTTCTGGCTAGAAAGTTGGATTACGCTGGAACAGGGAAACTTCTCGTAGTCTACATTCTGTTAAGTTCGAAGAAAAAGCTTCCTCCTACTTTTGTTGATGCTTTTTCTTGTTGTTTTGCCGCAGGTTTTCTTGAAGGTAACCGACATTTCATCGCGAGATGAATCAGGTAAGACAATTTATAGATTTGCGAAGAGCTCCTTCGATAGTGAATGCTAACAGCCCAAAATTTACCGCAGACAGATTTCGCACACTTTCGCAATGACAGATTCGAAGTAAGATAAGATCTCTTCTATTCACCACAAATACAAATTAAATCTATTAACACTTTTGCAAGAAGTATCAGAGAATCAGACTGAAAGAGTCCATTTAAGGCCGCTTTGGTGAACGAGGAGTTTAACTATTGTTGTGTCCATAATTTTAATGGGAGTGAAATTATAGCTCTATTGTATCGTCTTAGGCTTTTGAACCCAGAATGCAATACTTCCTTCACAAACCTTTCAAAGATACTGTAAGACTGCTCGGGATATACAGTAATATCCAAACCAGAGCGAGAGACAATACTCCAGGTCGTTTCGTTCCACGTTTCGAAATTGTGGTTTAGTTCAAGCAAAAGATTTGGGTCTTAGGCTGATTAAACATCTAGACGTCTAAACCAGCATAAATATAACAAAACGTGATTTTGCACCCGACAGAAGAACTCAATTCTTCAAACCTTGAAAACTCCTCAAACCATGCTGAGTCTTCTAGCACTATGCTCAGCGGCGAACCCTCGAGACTAGGGGACGAGTGGGAAGAAGATTTACTGAGGGAAGGAGAGATTGAACTCGGCGACTTTTCAGGAGTTCGGTATAATGCGAGAGAACAACTGTTAAGCCCAGAGATTCAAGAAGAGGCCGGCTATCAATATCGTAAGTACATGTTTAAACTGCTTGAGACGGAAGAAGTGCTGTGATTGGCTAGGGGGCGTTGGGATATTGTGATGCGCTATTCAGAGTGGCGGTGTTCATAGATCGTGGACGTATAAGGATCTGTCAGCTTTAGAAGTGTTTTTTTTTTTTTTTAAAAAGATAATTCTTTTACATACTGATCACGATTAGGTGCAGTTGTCATGCCAGAAGAGTATTTAGCGAAAATATCAACCAAAAAAAAAAAGAAGAGATTTACCCTTGTGAAACTTCGTTTTCCTTTCAAATATATTCTTCTTGGAAAATTATTTGACCTAGTATAATTAGACTTGATGCATTATCCCAATCTTTCTGAACCGAGCGTCGGAATCCTAGGCTATTATAAGCGATTTCTTAGGCTTTTATACTATTTTCTCCTAGCTGATCACACGCCGTTGAACGCAGCATTCCAAGGTATTGGTTCTCGTACACTCACTGGTGCTCCCCTAAAACTGCAGCAGTTCTACGCGCTGTTAATAAAACGTTTCCACCATGCTCGTCGAAACTTCAAAGGAGTCATCTCTCAAATCCTTTTACCTGCCATTTTTATCACCATTGCTATGGTGATGGCTCTTTCGTTTCCCAAGTCCCCGGATCAGCCTCCATTGGAATTAACTCCGTCCATGTTCCCGCGGCCAAACTACATCCCGTTTGCGAATGAGGCTAAGGGAGTGAACCGCTTGGCGTCGCGACTGGACAAAACATTGACTCTCCTCTCTGGGGTGGGAGCGACTTGTTGTCTGCATTCGATCAACCTGACGACCACAAACATTAAACCTTCTAAGGAGAGTTTAGCCCATTTGTTCAATCATTCGTGTTCGGTCTCGATAAACAAAGTTTCTCAGGATTATTTCAAACCGTCCAACCTTAACTTGGAGTACATTTACACAAACGGGTCCAATGTGTCCCATGCAGTGACCCACAAGGACACGGGTAGGGGATGCCGGTGTTCCCCTAACAGGACGGCGTATGTGTGTGACCGAGGAGCGGCCGGGCGGTATCCTAAGGAACTGATCACCATTACATTGGATACATTACAGAACATTACGGGAAGAAATATTTCAAAATACCTACTGTATACTACGGAGACATTTAGGCTCCACAGGTAATGAACGCAAGCTGTTTAATAGAACTCTGGTTTTTTTTTTCGGACTTTCTCGGTCTCTTTGAAGATACGCACACTTAGGCGGGTGTGGGAAGTGGCGTGGGGCCAATGGGGAGGGATGCTTATGGAGGAATATCATTTTGATTGGATTTAAATATGGAGAAAGGCGAGGGGAAACAGAATTGTCGGTAATAATAATTTGGGACTTACAAGCGGGATGTCACGGTGTGGGATCTAGGCGTCTGGGATGATTTTTCGCAATTTAAAGTTCTTTGTCATCATAACGATGTTTGGGTGTTTCTCTTCTGTAGGTATGGTGCTCTGTCCTTCGGTGAAGTTGTTAGTTTCGTTCCTCAGAAGTTGGACAAAGTTAAAATGGCCTCTGTTAGACGATTAGCTGTTAGAGAGGCTGTCAAGGTTTGTTCATTTATTTGTTTTTGTTTCTTCTTATAGACTTGCAATGCATGCTCACCCAGTTTGTTTCGTACTTTTTTTTAGGCGTGGTACAATAACAAGGGCTACCATGCTATGCCAACCTACTTGAATGTTATGAACAACGCCATTCTACGGGCTTCTTTGGCAAAGGAGAAAGGAAATCCCGCAGCATATGGTGCGTAGACACACCGATGTTAACAGATTCTGATTCTAGGAGGTCTCTAGAGGAATGATCACTGTTTGTAATATTAATAATTTTGATTCGTGGATCTCTGTACAGATTGCTTTCTGTTACATATTTGTATTTCCGACTTTTCGTTATTCCAGGTGTTATACTCCGTCTCCTAAAACTCTCCTTTGACTTTGTGCAT
The DNA here is from genome assembly GCF_964205215.1 of Stylophora pistillata. Classification (NCBI taxonomy): domain Eukaryota; kingdom Metazoa; phylum Cnidaria; class Anthozoa; order Scleractinia; family Pocilloporidae; genus Stylophora; species Stylophora pistillata. Next base: position 35,482,889 of record NC_142522.1, read on the forward strand.
TTCGATTGAATTTTGTCAAACCAACACTAAAGGAATCGCAACTGCCAATTGGAACAAGGGAGAGTATGAAGAGGACCCAACAGAATAAAATAGGCAAACTGTCTGAAGCGTGAACGAATTCAAGTAACTAAGTCGCGATTGGGTTTAGTTTTGTTTCTCACTGGTTTAGCGTACGGCACGACGTTTGGAGACAAACAGTTAATCATAGTAAAGCAGAAAAAAAAAAAAGCAATTACCCCAAATTACCCCTTGTTCAATATGGTAGCTCATCCTCATTACAGTGAAGCGGGATTTTTAAAGAAAGCTCCTTACTACCTTTGTGTTGACGGACATTGCTTTGTTCTTTGACAGGTATCACAGTGATTAATCATCCCTTCAATAAAACTGACTCCAATCAGCTGTCGGCTAGATACATGTGAGTGGTTCGGTCATTTCCTTTCGTTTTGTCATGAGGGTGGGGGACTCTTTGGCCTTCTTACAGGTTGATACCTTGGACTATAACTCCAGAGTTGTGGGTCGGGCCATCATGGCCGTGTCATTATGTTATGGTTGTGGGTATGACGCCTCCGCATTCCCGGCCGGGTTGTTCTAAACACGATTAAGCTACCCAGGGTTACCTTACAAATTTCATTTAATTATTTTCAAGATCTTTTCAGACAAATACCGGGTGTGTTACCTGTGATGGTTTTGCATTCCATCTAGAAAGCGTTTTTTTGATAATACAATCTCGTTGTTTTGCAGGCGTCAGGGTACAGACCTAGTGATTGCGATCTTTGTGATAATCGCCATGTCGTTTGTACCGGCGAGTTTTGTCGTTTTTCTTGTAACCGAGAGAGCCTCCAAAGCTAAGCATCTGCAGTTTGTAAGCGGCGTCGATCCCGTCATTTACTGGCTTTCTAACTACGTTTGGGACTTGGTGAGTGCTGATATTACAGTCTTTTAGCCAATGGTTTGTGTAGTTCAGCGCTTTTAATTGGGAACTTTTCGTTATGAAATCAGCTTTGGACAACTTGAATCGAGTATCAAGGGAAATCTGAGATTGGGTTGGGTTCACCACACAGCAATTTTTTATTGGTCTAGAAAATTGGCGCCATCTGCACGACCAGATGCCAAACTTCGTTTGGTAGTTTCGCTTTTTCTCGCGTTAGAGACCTTTACGTGTATAGTCCACTTCGGTCCTCGGCGATTCCAGCTGAAATTACCTTTGTTTTCATTTTCCATTGTGAAAAGTGCTCAAGAACATACAGCCTTTATTTAGCGTATTTATTATGACTGTTAGCATGAAGATTGATATTTAAAGCTCCATATTAAAATAAGTTTTGTCTTTTTAATTCGTTCCTCAGTGTAACTACCTAATCCCAGCGTGTGCCTGTATCACTCTGCTACATGTGTTTAAAGTACCTGCCTACTCTTCGGATACAAATTTCCCGGCCGTTGTCTGCCTCTTCCTGCTTTACGGGTAAGTTTTTTAAGTGGCCACAAACTATATCTTGGTCACAAAATGGATCGAATTTGCCTACTGAGAGTCAATAAATACGATATTGCTCTGGTTTGTTTTACTTCGATCTGTTATTTGTCAAGAACTCTCTCTTCCCTCCACTTATCAGATCAAAAAGAAAAAACAATCGCGGATTGACTTGATGATTCGACTTTCCCACATCTCAGGCGTGCGGTTTTCCTGTTTTTGCTTCCAGTTCTCTTTGGCTGCTTATGGTCTTGAGATATGTTTATTTGTTCAGTCGGGCATTGGGAAAATTTTAACTCGGGTTCGGTGTTACGACGTTCAATGGCATTACGGTGCATTTTGCTGATTGGAAAGCGAAGCGGGTGGTTACTGACACCAGCCATCTGATCGTTTCCCTCTCCTGATGTACCACTGTTGCAATAAACAAGTTGTTGTTTAACTGGGACTTCATCCTTCCTTTCAGATGGTCCATCACTCCCATCATGTATCCAGGAGCGTTCTATTTCAGCGAAGCCAGCTCCGCGTACGTGTTTATGATAGTGGTTAACCTCTTTGTCGGAGTCACTGCCACCGTCACTACATTTATTCTGCAGCTTTTCCCGGATGATGTGGTAAGATAATACACTAAGAGAATTCTTAGGCATGCATCCAAGAAGATGATCTATTTAAATTTTATCTCAGCATTCAGTGTTTAGTCAGAGGTGATGCAGAGCAAGCGAACACCAACACAGTACAATAAAAAAAGTGGCGGAGTTGTAGAGCTATGACACGATGCTTTCATTAGATTTTTTCCCACGCGCAAAATTATAAAGCCTAACGTGAGAGAAATCGCAAAATTTTAATTTTTTCAAAGAGAGTGACAACAGAATGGAAAAATATCCCGAACAGGAACGAGAATAATTAAGGAAATAGACGATTAACAAGGATTGAAAACGACCAACTTGATTGAATGTTACGCGTGCAACAGACATCTGTTCTCGGTGCCCTTCATGTTGTGTACTATAAAATCGTATGAAAATAGCTAATATAGATATCTTATTAACCAAGCGCGAGGGCCTTCCTGGGAGAATATCGGCCCGAGGTCTTGACAGTACGAACCGAGCGCAGCGAGGTCCGTACAAAAAAGACCGAGGGCCGATATTCTTCCAGTACGGTCCCGAGCAAGCTTGGTTAATAAGAGATTTATTATACGACTGAAGTTCAAAGGGACACAAGGGCGGTATCATGATGCGGGACCATTCGGGACAGTGCCCGGTCCAATACTGAGAGAACATTGACCGGCAATAGAGCATTTTGATTGGTTGATTTTAGTTATTGGCCCTCTGACTGCCCGAGTCGTGTAATAAGACGTATTATTATGCATTCTCTTACGTCTTACCTACAGATAATAGATTTTATATATGCAGAAGTTACGCCATACCTACAGACAATAGTTTTATGCGCTCTTGTCATTACAAGTGGAGCTCAGGAAAATGCATAATAAAACACTTATTGGAGTCGATTTTCGCATTATAGCGATAATTATCAAGCCTCAGTTTGTGTTATCCGCCTCAGCCTTCAACTTCGGCAGAGAACACAAACTTTGGCCTTGATAATTATCGCTATCGTGCTCAACCTCATCCAATAATTGTTAACTGTTAGAAAGGCGTCTCCCTTTAATAGTGAGATCTTCTTTGAAGTTCCTGATTGAATATATATCCTTTTTTTTTTCAGGTGTTAACCAAAATTTACGAAGCCTTGAGAATTATAAATCTTGGATTTCCTAACTATTGCTTGGGACATGGGCTTATGGACCTCGCCTACAACCAGTATTTGACAGAGTACTACACACAGATAGGTATAACCATCAATTGCAAGTTGACAGAGCAGTTCAGAAGTTGCACTAGACATAAATAGGTATAACTGGTATGACCATTTTCATGAATCTGACCAGAACAAAGGGAGAAAAACTGTCACCCCTTGATGTTTGTTATTTCCGACTACTCAGTTTTCAGGCTAATAGCTTAGAAAGGAATGACTGCATGATTGCGTTCTTTCCGGTGTTTAGTTCCAACACAGTCGGCGTCGTCGTCTTGGTAAATCTCTTATCTGTTTACAGGTGAATACGATAAGATTCGGGATCCCTTTGAATGGCTCCTCACCACGCGTAATCTGGCATGCATGGCTGTGGAAGGAATAGTGTTTTTTATTTTCACCGTGCTGATAGAATTCAGATTCTTTGTGAAACGAAGGTGAGCTTTTAAACTCCCCCACCCACAAGGAAAACCAACAGGAATCTCTACAAGTAATGTAATTTTTTTTTCAAGCAAAAGATTGATAAGGTTAAAGAAATATTTTAACTGGATAATACTCACTGTTCAACAGGCAAATTCTCAGAGACGAAATGTAAGAAATGTATAGAAAATAGTAGGGAGGATTGATTTTAGATCGCTGGATTGGAACGATTAAAGGAAGAACCCCACGAACTGATGATAGTTGTTGTACAATCTATACCGATGTGTCCTTTCAGACGAACGAACGTGTCCAAGGAGCCAGTGGAAGGCCTGGACGAGGACGTAGCAGCTGAGAAAGAAAGGGTTTTGAGTGGCGGTGCCAGTAGGGACCTTGTAAGGATAGAAAACATAACAAAGGTGAGGCTTTGCGACTCGTGACGATTCAGTGTTGAATGGATTTGACTCAGGAACACGAAGGATACAGATGTGCTCAGTCTCGATTGCTTAATCGAAGTCAATGTTGGTATTCTCTCGGCGTAATGAACAGGATAGATAACTACCTTTATGTCACGACTTTTCAATAAATTTAGTGATTGTCACCATTTTCTCGTTCTTTTTTCTATGTAGATTTACTTTTCTAGAAAGCGTGGTAAACATCTGGCTGTGGATAGGCTCTGTTTAGGGGTACCTAAGGGAGAGGTGAGTTGTACTTCAATGGTTGGGACTGATTTGCAAATTTTTTAGGAGATTCTTTAGTAAATAAAATTCATAGCGCATTTTCTTAAGGTTCTCCTTTGTCCCTGCAGTGTTTTGGTTTGCTCGGTGTTAATGGAGCCGGAAAAACGAGTACATTTAAGATGTTAACCGGAGACACCTCCATGACTTCAGGGAATGCCTACATTAACTCACACAGGTTAGTCAGAGGCCAGAAGGTTGGTTCACTGAAATTAATTTTGCAGTTGTTCATTCCAAACGTTATCGATGGATAAGTGAAAAGGAGCCCTAAAATGGAACACCAAAGAGCTTACAACAAAACCGATCTGGTCAGGACATTTAACACTGCTTTGAAGCAACCTGAACAGCGGCCTTCTTTGGAAATTATCGGACAAACGGCTTGATATTGTCGAACTAATTAGCACCCTCGTCGAAATTTCGAATTTTCGTCTTTAATTATCTGTTTTAGATAGATGAATAGCCTGACAGACAGGGAGATAGATAGATTGATTGACAAACTGACGGACCTAGATAGACAGCTAGACGGACGGAAGGACGCACTTACAGACTGACAGACTCAGGGAGACAATGACGGACACACATATATGGAGACGCTATTACGGACAGATTGACTCGCGGATACAGATAGAGATATTCTGGCGGAGTGACGGATCAATTGATTGACGTTTGTTTTTCCTCTGTCAACAGTATTGTATCTGAGATGCAGAAAGTCCATAACTGCATGGGATATTGTCCTCAGTTCGACGCTCTCATTGATGAACTGACAGCGAATGAACAACTGACGCTCTACGCACGGCTTAGAGGAGTTCCTGGAAACCAGTTGCAGTCAGTAAGTAGCATGGACCAACTGTGTTGCCCTCTGTAGGGCTTGCAATTTTAGATTGTTAGTTTACCCAATTTAACTTGCTTAAATTGCGCATCAGTGAAGGAGATTTAGTTTCGGACCATTTTAAACGTTCTACACTCAAAATCACGATTCCCAAATTTTCGCGACATTGGAAACAAAAAATGTGCCGGGACAGTTTTTCAAAAGACTTAAGCTGTCCCATTTTGCTCTTAAAAGTAGCATTTGGATCAGGTTATCAAGCTATTACGTCCAAATGAACCGCGTGGCCTCTTAGACTCTACAGAGTCTCCCTCTATGTCTGTGTAGTGATTTGAAATTTGTAACTCACAATTTCGTCGCATTATCGAGTAATCGGGGGATGAAAATGGTTAAACCTTTAAGTTTGAGAGTGTTATTTGACAAAAGAAGGAAGAATCTCTGATCAAATTGGAGGAATTGAGGGGTTAACAAGTTTTCTTGCAAATTTAGGTCTCGCTAACCGGCGAGGATATTTTTAGTGAATTGACTTGTTAGCGCTTAACATACGTTGTAAGGAAATAAATATGAGTGCGATCTTCGCATTAATGACCACTGCTGAAGCAGAAGATCGCTCTCATATTTATTCATTCTTTAACCGCAGTTCACATTTATGATTTATATATATTTACAAACATTGATACATTTTATAGATTTTTGTCATCAAGGAACCTTCTCTTTATTATTAGGTTGTATCTTGGGCGCTTAAGAAGCTTTCACTGTCACGCTTTGCTAACAAACCCAGCAAAACGTACAGCGGAGGAAACAAAAGGAAACTTTCTACCGCCATGGCTCTGATTGGCAACCCGCCAATAATCTTCTTGGTAATTAATTCGTTATTTCCCGAGTGTTAAACAATTTATAACGGTATCGCAACAAACCTTTTGTGGGTGGGTAGCGAAAAGAGATTATCTTTTGCAAGACGACTTCCCGCTACATGCGATATGTGGAGATAAGGACAGGGTTAATTTACCGTACAATGCTAAACTTCAAGTAAGTAGACCCTACTTCGGAAGGGCTTGTCGAATGGAAATCAAGGCTAATGTGAGCTTCATTTTGAAATATATTTGTTCGGTTATGGTTTTCCTCACTCCGTGTTGCTCTGCTTATGTTTTGAATGTCTCATGTTTTCACAAAGCATCGACACCTACAACAAGGACATTATATTCCTTGAGTCCTGATTCAGGATAGACGGGGCCTTCAAAATTGGTAGATCATAATGTTTCTTTTTACTTTTTTCTGACGAACTTCTTTTCTTGTGTTCAGGATGAGCCCACCACGGGAATGGATCCACATGCTCGGCGCTTTCTGTGGAATTTGATTCTGGACATCATTAAGGACGGCCGCTCAGTTATCTTGACTTCACACAGGTCAGTTTTAAGCAACCGATAGCCGAAAACTCCTCCTAAGTTTAAATCAGTATGTTTCTTTTAAACTCACGCATGTATTATGTCCAACAGTATGGAGGAATGTGAAGCACTGTGCACTCGCTTGGCCATCATGGTCAATGGCCGCTTCAAGTGCCTTGGAAGCTGTCAACACCTGAAAAACAGGTCAGTTGTACACATGAATATCAAAGGAGAGTTTCGTGAAATCCGGGATAGCAATGGTTTTGTCTTAAAACGCTCTCTGATTGGTTCAAAAGACTCGTGCCATCCCTAGACCGAGCGCGACTGGACCGGTTAGCCTCTCCAGTGCTTCAGTCAATTCAGTTCCATATTTTTTCCCGCCCTGAGTTACCATTTGCTTCTTATGAGAATTAATTTTGTAGACACTGATTTTTCGTTGCGGGTACTTTAGTTTTGGTTCTCAATTCTCAATCAAAAAGGGAAGTTAAAAGCCTTAGCTCGATTTACTTGAAACCTTCAATTTCTGACAGGTTTGGGGATGGTTACATCATCACGGTCCGTGTTCAGGGAGACCAACCCAATTTGGAGCCTCTGTACCAGTTTTTCTCGGAAAAGTTCCCTCGTGCAACGTTGAAGGTAAGACAGACTTGTCAATTTTCCAAGTGCATGGTAACACGATAATTTGGTGTTATCAACTGAGATTATATTGTGAATTTTCCTCCGTAAAGAGATCGTAAAGCTAACGTTTCGAGCGTTGGCCCTTCGTCAGAACAAGTAACACGAAACGTCGTATTAATTCATCTAATTAAATTTAGTTGGGCGTCGCAAGCTGTGCCAGTCTTCTCTATTTTTAGTCATCCCTGCTACTTTATCGCTTATTCCTGTCCCTTTGGTGTTTTCCACTAATATTTCATGGCTTCCCTCCGGTGAACGATTAAAAATCATAGGGTAGCTCCTTTAGCGCTTACTTATTTAAAAATTCACGTCTTTTCAGGAACATCATCATAACATGGTTCAGTACCAACTCCCCTCGGGTGTCATGGCACTCTCCGAGGTGTTTGGTCACATCGAGTCGTCTTATGAAGAGTTGACAATCGAGGACTATTCCGTCAGTCAGACAACGCTAGATAACGTAAGTCATTCTTTCAGCTGCTTCTTCAATCTTTCTTCTCTCTTAGATTTCTGAGTTATTTAAAGAATCTTGTTTATTTTTCCCAGGTTTTTATCAACTTTGCCCGTCAACAAACGGACGAAATTGATTACGACGACAAATCGTTGTCGATTGGAAGGACAGGGTCGAGATTCAGAGTGCGTAGGCGCGCTGAGAGATTGCGAGACATTTGGTCTGACGAGGTGCGGTTCAGTGCTTTGGAAGAGGAAGATGGTGAGCCTGGGGCATATGATAATGATGATGACGCTTGGGAAGTAACCTTTCCTGACCAGGTGAGTTTGGTTCCACCTTGACCTGGGAATGGTCATCAATGAACTAGCAAAAAAGCTACATTTGGGGTTTCATAATTATGATCAATGTCTTCTAATGCAGAATGTTATTTTCTGTAAATTGTAGATTGTATCGTAGTATGTGTTTCTGTAGCACAAGTAGCTTTCTTCACTTTGTGATTTTTTATTTTTTATTTTGTGATTTTGCAGGCACGCCTTTCTTTTGGCACCTCCGCGAATTTTTGAAGCTACAAACACTTCAAGTCTTAAGTGATGAGCGAGGCTTGGTGATTTCACATTGTTTCAAGTTCCAAAATATTATACGTACGATTTGTTAGCGGTTCATTGTTTTTCGAATTTGTTGATGATGTTCATGACTGCTATCGCCCGACTTCCTTCACGGTCGGGAAAACAGGCGAAAAATATTTAACTGCCCTATGAATATTATTATTTACCATTTATTTATGTATCTAATATAGGGTCTTGATGTCGTTCAAAGTTGTAGAATGAAAACAAATTTGGGTAATATTGCTACACCCACTCGTTTGTCTTCCAGTACCCCAACGGGAATTTGTATATTTGTATCTAAGCGAAATTGTAATTTTATCACGGTGAATTTGCTAAAAGAGAAGAAAGAAAAAATGGCCTTTATCGAGATTTTATACAGTCCCATATATATATATATATATATTATTAACCAAGCGCGAGGGCTGTACTGGGAGAATATCAGCCCGAGGTCTTGACAGTACGGACCTCGCTGCGCTCGGTCCGTACAAAAAAGACTGAGGGCCGATATTCTTCCAGTACGGTCCCGAGCAAGCTTGGTTAATAAGAGATTTATTATGCGACTGAAGTTCAAAGGGACACAATTGCGGTATCATTCGGGACCATTCTGGACAGTGCCCGGTCCAATACTGAGAGAATATTGACCGGCAATAGAGAATTTTGATTGGTTGATTTTAGTTATTGGCCCTCTGACTGCCCGAGTCGTGTAATATGACCTATTATTAGAATGTATGAGCTGCTGCGGAGAAGCCAACTTCAATTTGTGATAGCAGCTAAGTCTCTCGGTTCCTGGGTGGGGAGGGGGCTTATGCCTCTTCTCCCCTTCCCCCCCCCCTCACACCGAAAGAATTCACATCAGTACACTTCATAACGACCCTGTGATTTTTAAACAGATATTTGTCAAGAACAATGTTAGCTTATTTTGAGTGTTATTTTTTTCAACTAAGAAAATTGGTTTTACTCTAAAGGAAATCTTGAATTATTAGTTTCGTAGGATAGGGTTGAATCCAAGCAATAATAGGAAACATATGAAGGTGGATGGGAAAAAAAATATGTGATAACTATTAATGGTAAAATGAACTTTGCCCCGGTGCCAGTAAGTTGTTTAAACTAATTTGTAGAACTAAAAAGAAGTCCAATACGAAGATAAAAAGGGACTTATTTGAAATACTGATATTTTGTACTTTTTGGAGAATCCCAAGGTTAACTAGAAGGATAACGTAAAGGGGACATTTCCGCTCTCCACTTAAAAAATATCGGGGGATAATGGTTATATTTTGGTAATGTAAAAACGATACATAGTTAATGTTTAAGGCAGTAAATTAAAGGGAATTCATAGCAATAGATCCTTGTTATTTATTGATCTTCTTTTGTGTTATTTCATTGTGTGAAATGAAAGATGTCTGTAGGAAACTGTGACGAGGAGAGGGTAGGAAGCTTCGGGAGCTCTAACGCAACACTCCCGTAGAGAGTTCAACCGTTGCACTTGTTACGACCAGGTTGCAATCAGAATTTAAAATTGCAAGATCAAGTGATAACGCGATAGTCAATTCAGCTTCTCTTCCCTTTAATACCTCAATTGTAACCCTTAGATTTTGCGGCTACAAGACAGCAGCACTCTTAAGTTGATTTGATTTATTGATTTACTCACTTTCACCAGAGTGTGGTGAGGGTCGCACAACAGAGCGAAGCTCCTTATTAAGTGCGCCCTATATCCCACCCATCCCACCCCAGGGGAGGACATCCATCACACAGTAATCTCGTGTGTGGGAAATTAACGTCTCCTACCCCAACCCTGCAGGAGACGGGACCTCCATTTATTCGTCCCTATCCGAGAAGACTAGAATATCTAACCATTTCTTGATGTTATAGAAAGGTAGCAAATTCTTCTCAATTATTTTTAAGACCCTGAGTGTTGGTCCGGCCGGTTCCAGAATATTTTTAGTTAATTCGAAAAAAAAGTTCATTCTTGACAAAAATATTTCGTACAATAAAGATAAACTAATGCAGTAAATCCAAGAAAAGTTCAGTTGACAATCCAAACGGAATAGCTCCAAGATATTTGTTAGAAGGTCATACCACAGCCTTATAAAGAGAAAATGCCCAGAAAAATGCAATGGGTGACAGAAGTAATAGGAAGGAATAAAATTACATTCTAGGAGGAGCTACCTGGATTTACACTTTCCAGTCCCCCAAATAATGGTCGAAGGAAGCGACATTTGCCCTTCGAAAACCTTTGGTCGCGTTGCACACAACACACGCACGCAGGATTGCAGTAAAGGAGAATAGAAATCGAGTTCCAGGTTTCTCTCTTAAGTTGTTGTCCAAGAGAAGTCTGGAATGAGTTCAAGACCACAGCCCAGAGTAGGGCTCAGGATCTCATACAAACAGTGACGCGGAAAAGTATTTGGTACTCCATTTACTATTATTCTTGACAGAAGTATTTCATTCAATTATTCAGCCAGTTTAAAGGAAGCAATCGCCTTTTCGATCTTCCCAAGCTCAGTCTCCAACTGTTTGAGCTGCAACAGAAACATAACAGCCAAAATCAATCTATGAGAAGATATAGTCATGTCAAAACACATCCAGGTTTTAAGCCTGCAGTTAAAAGTTAATCTTGTCGTATGATCGTCCTAGTGAAAGTGATCTTGGCAGTGACTGTTGAAATTTGGTATCAAACTTAACATGTGTCACCTGCAACAATCATTTTCAAACATAATCTAGGCAAGAGAGCAGTATTTTCGTCTGATTACTATACGACTACGTAATTTGACTCTTGTGCATTTGATCTACGATTAAATCTATTGAAAGTCTATTACAAAAACATTTACCTTATCTAAATTTTGCTGCTGAACGTTCTCTGGTACCTGAAATGTTCACATACAACAGCAAATGTTGATCACCAGAAGAGGAAAAATAACGTAATTCAAGGCTAATAGTTTAAAGCTAATAGACCTTCCCGACTTCTCTAGTCTCCTTTTCGACAAGAGGTCTTGGTATTCATCTTTTTGTATCCAAGCCACACTCACTTTCGTTGTAAGCTTCATTTTCAGGCAAAGGCTTAAAGCAACTCGAAAATGACCTACTGCGCACTAAGTAAAGTGAACGTGAGTATGAGCCCGTATTTTCAGCAGTGCGATCCTACAAAACCATCCTCTTGGTATTAAGGTGCGTACCACTGGCTAGCTTGGTTTACAGAGGGGAGTTAAAGGTACTGTAGGACACATTCCCCCCTCCCCTCTTACGCTGGCCCATTCAATTGCATCATACCTTTGTGGTGTAGTCGGCAATTCCCATGGCTTCATTTAATTTCGTCAGCTGGCCATTTAGTTTATCTTTCTTTCCCTCTAGCTTTGTGATTTCCTTAGCTACATCCACCAAACCCTAGAAATAAAACGATTGCAAAGGAATAGGTAACCTTGTAAAATATTATGCAGTTGGTTTAACGCCTCCTGTTTCTTCTTTTAGGCACTCGCATACATGACTCTCATAAGGCTATTTATAAGAGGATGTCAGCCATATACCTTGAGAACCACATGCACTTCACACTTGTCTGAGACAGTGGCCACAGCACATCCCCGTGGAGGCTTCTCCTCGCACACCACGTGAATCCTGCCAAACAAACAGAGACGATCGTCACAAGAATTATCAATCCTTGTGGCATTAATCAAATGTCGAAAGTAAATGCCGAAAATAATCCGGGATTGGTTTGGTGTTGCTTCACTTCGCTCTGTAACTGTTCGTCAAAACTCGCGCCACTCTCTCTCAACCAAGGCAGTTGCAAAACTAAAACAAGTTACGACTTGGTCGGCCGCGTTTTCCCGCGCTTTAGGCGGTTTCCCCGCGCTTTAGGCGGTTTTCCCGCGCTTTAGGCAGTTTCCCGCGTTTTTTAGGCGGTTTTCTCGCACTTTAGGCAGTTTGGTTGTTTTTACTTTGAGTTCTCATTGGCTCTTAAGGTATTTTTCTTTCTTCTGATTGGGCTTTGCGATTATTTTGGTGTTGGTTTTACCGCGCGCAATCGAAATCCGCTCTACTGATTAATAAGTTAGAAGAGTGAGTGCTTTCACAACTGGAAGCATGAGTGGATATCATAGAGAAGCTGCAAGTCTTGAAAAGGTTACGTACGACATCGCTGTAAGATTTGGTTAGAATGAAGAACAGCTTGGTAAGAACAAAGAGTCTTAGACTCTTAGACTCTTAGACTATTACCCATTCAACTACTTGTTGACTCGTGACAAGAGCTCTCGCTCGAGAGTCCAGCCGGCTCATTGACAGAAATTGTTTTTGCTCTTTGTCTATAAAGATACGCGCCGCTAAAATCGCACAGTTGAACTTATCTAGTATTACCTTTCGCTGGAACTAAGCGTGCACGCTGTTTCTGCGTATTTGCTGACTGCTGCCGCCAAAGACTGTTCGGAGAACACTACATACACTAAAGAAAACGAAGAAAATAATATCATCATGAGTGTTGAAGAATAAGAATTTTGGATTATGAAGGCGTTGTAAGATTAATTTTTTTAGCTCTTAAACTTTTCCAAGGACTAAGTGCGAACGTATCCCGAAATTCCAGCTCGTGATGTAATCAAGCTCAAGCTACAAAAGTAAACCCCACCGCAGCTATAAGGGATGAGCGTCTAATTTCACCTTACAGTGTCATCTTTGAATGAAACATTACGGTCATGAGAATAAAAGAAAACGATTTCCAATTAGAGAAGCTCTTGATCGGAAAACTATTCTCCTTGTCCATGCCATGGAAAATGTATAAAAAAATATAGAGAATACGTATTCTGATGTTAGCTCGTAAAGGGTTAAAGTTTCAGATTTAAAACATCTCAATCTGGCCCGTATCAGTAACCTTGACAACACCAAGGTGAAAAACACTTGTCACTCCCACTTTTAAAATAATAAAATGACAGAGCATATACCTTCAGGCTTTGCACGTGTCACGTTGTACTCTTGACGAATGGAACGGATCGATTTCACAATAGTCTGCACCAAATTCAACTCGTCCTCAAGACTTGTGTCTCTCCATGGAAGCTGAAATTTTAAGAAACACCTCAGAAACATGTTGGGGTCTTCTAGAACTACACGTTAATTATGTAACCTCACAAGAAAAAAAATATTTTAGAATCACTTTCTATAGAAATTTATAATCGGATCTATTCAACAACACGTTTTCCAAGATAACACCGCGTAAGAATATGTGACTTAAAAACACGCTTGCCCTACCCTCCCTACCCTTGTGCTCACCTTCGCTGGGTAAGGTGTGACGCAAATACTTGGCGGTGAATCTTCATTCCTTCGCGGTAATCGTTGAAATAGCTCCTCTGTCACGTAAGGCATGAATGGACTTAGAAGAATCAAACCATTCTCCAAACAAGTGTAGCTTACAATGGTTAAGGATTGTTGAAAAAACTTAAACACTTAGCAGTCATGTGACAAAATGTTTATTGACTGAGTTTGGTCGGGCCGAACGGTTCAGATATTGGGTTCTCGGGTTAAGATGCACGGACCGAGCGCAATATTTTCCCGTCCGGCCCTTCCACATAGTCAAAGCACACATTACTCACTATAGATTTAGTGCTCTGTCTTTCTGTCCTTAAAATAATGCTTCTACTTGGTTTTAACAAATAGTATGACGATTAAAGAAAAAGGAAATAAAAGGTATGGTAGAAAAACTAAAAATAGCGTCTAAACGATACAGAGTATTGCGCGCCGTGTTTATTGTTTCTTTGTTGTCACCTTGAAGAATTGGTTTAAGGTATTCCTACAAGAAAATACAAAAAGCAAATTATCATTTTAAGCAATGCAAGGAAGGTCCAAAGTGACCATTACATAGGCTTCTAAGACACCCATTTCTATACCTTTTATTTCATTTTCTTACCAGGTAAACGTCGCACAGCTCATAAAGCCAGAAGTTGTAAATAGCCGTGGTGGCTGATGGGAAATCGTAATTCTTGAAGCCGTCATTCGCTGTTTTCTCTGCGTAAGATAACCGGCTCAGAATCCAGTGGTCTTCTAGAGTCTCGTTACCGATAAGCTTTGAAACGTAAAATACAGAAATGTTAGATTGACAACTAGTTGAAGTTTCCGTCTGTAGAATGATTTGTCTCAGTTCAAAAATAGTTAATAGGCTCCTTGTTAATAGTTAAAAAATTTACAATACAGGAGACAAAACAAACGGGAATCAAGAACTCTTGATGCCAATATCACAGCTCGATCAATTTCAAAGATGCGAGCAACCGATTCCACCAGATGAAGTAGGTTTAGTGCTCGAAAATTCACCGCAATTGTGGGAAGGTTTTCGATATGAAGGCCTCTTATCCTCTATTCCTCCCGTCCCTCCCGTCCCTCTCCCAACAAATAGATATTCAGAGTACTGACTCTCACCTCAGGTTTGGCATTTGGTTTAAAGTCAGGTCCCAAGCCGCTGAGCGCAAACTTAGTGGCATTCCACAGCTTGTTGCAGAAATGACGATAACCTTGTACACGAAGTACGTCGAGATTGATATCCCGTCCTGAACAATAAACAGAACAACAAAGACAAGAAATTATTCTCCACCGAAACAGAAAGACAAATAAGCAGTCATATGAAACAATTAAGAATTCTAGAAAGATATTTTTTGATGTTTGATGTTTGCTCTATCTTAGGAAACTGTCCACGGCACCTTGTCAACTTTTTTTAAGCCAAATGACGGTCATTTTGTCATTAGTTTCGCTTCGGAACTTTGGCCGAAACTCAACGAACAAGCTTGCAACCATCGAACCATTTTGTCGCTACGACACATTGACCACATTAGACGAAGGGGGGAATTAGATAGTAAAGCTGCTCCCATGAGGGTTAAGGACCTTGAACGAGTCGGTTTATTATGAACAGATGTACCGTAATTTAACTGTACAAGAACGCTAACCTTGCGCAGTGTAAGCACAAAGTGCAAACCGCAACGCATCAGTGCCACACTCTGGTATACCCTCAGGATAATCTTCTTTCTGTAAATAAAGAAGTTACCGAGTTACACCCATTTACTACGTTATTAAAGGGTAAAATAGCGCCATATCACTGACGAGATAAAAGATGTCATGATATCAAAGGACCTTACACTTCAGTTAAGAGTGTTAGATACATCAGTACTTAGACAAACCTGTCCTTTTCGAGCTCGTTCAATCTCTCTCGGATCCAAGTTACTGTTTTCAAGCTGAAGGTGCAGATCCTAAAGACACAAATTGTTACTCATGCATATATTCGCAAATATGATAGAAAAAAAAGTCACAACAACAACAACAACAACTGAAAACGTTTAAGAACTTTTTTAATTTAAGCAACAAATTCCCTTTTAAAAATGAATCTGTTTCTGTTTTTAAGACGAGAGTAACAGATAAGCAACAGATTCCCTTTTGAAAATTAATATGTTTCTGTTTTTAAGACAATCCTTTTTTAGACTCTCAAAATACGTTTTGAGGCACAGTCTGGAGCAAACTGAAAAAAAAAACAGCAACAACAACAAACAAAAAAAAAACAAAGAAACAACAGCAACACTCTTTACAGAACGCACCACTTACCTCTAAAGATACTCCCTTAATGACATCAACGGGGTCGATAACATTTCCAAGAGATTTGCTCATTTTTCTGCCATGCGCATCGCGCACCATTGCGTGAAGAAACACTTCAGTGAAAGGCAGCTGACCAGTAAGCTTAAGGCCCAGTTTCACCATCCGGGCGATCCAGAAAAACAAAATGTCGTGTCCAGTCTCCAGCAACGTACCAGGGTAAAATACCTTGTAATCGTCAGTCTATTTCATGCAAAAGAGATTCCTATGTAGATATCTTATTGCTACTTGAATTATTTTTTTTATTTTCGTGGTTTTTCTGAGAGGGACTGTTTCAAAAGCCTCATCAAGAGTAAAACCTCAAATAGCATTGTCGTTTAAGAGGATCAGAAATGAATGAGTCGTCAACCGAGCAGTGTGGTTAAGAACAGATGGCAGTCTGTTTCAACAAACCACTGTCTGGCGCAAATTACAACATCACTTCCTCTTCACTATAAAACTCGCGGATCACAATTGAACAATTCAGTGCAAAGATTTACATCAGATTAAAAATTCCTTGGGCAGTGATAATTTCACTTCAATGGAAACACACCCACTCCAGAGAAGCCACATTTTCCAAAACTAAAACAGCCAACCACTACAAAGTTGCAAAACAATACGAGTCAATGAATACTCAAAGTAGAAAAAAGCTTAAGGGTTCATGCGCGCGAAAAAGTGAGTGTAAAAGTCGAAATTGGTTTCCGCTTCTTTTGGTAAGTGGTGCGAGTTTTCTTAGAGAGCTGCTACAAAAACACTGCCACCTCACTTTCCTTTCGACATCAAAGATCGACATTAGATTGTGTGACAATCTAAGGCGCCTTAGATTGTCATAGAAGAGGGGATCACTAACCTCTTCTGGCCAACCAAATATGGAGAAGGGAAACAGGCCGGAGGAGAACCAGGTATCCAAAACATCTTCGTCTGCAAAAAAAACAAAATACACAGGTTAGGAGGGATCAAGTAAGATATTCCAGGGATGGGGGATGGGGGCAAGCCTACCTGGCGTCACAACAATCCTTACCTTGCTTCAAAGTGATCTTTTCGGGAGCTACATTGAACCTTTCTGCAGCTTTCTTCAATACTTCCTCTTCGGTGCGACCACTAAAACAAAATCGACACAATTGGATCACATTAAAGCATTAAAGACAATTAAAATACTACCTGTTGCCTTTCATTTTTCCACAGATATTTTCCTTTTCTTTCTTTCGTTTTTTTTTTTTTTTTGCGGAAGTATAAATTTTCACAGTACCTGACCCAGTATTTGCCATCAGTATCCTGGAAAAGAGAAACTTCAAATGTAATTGATATTTCAGAAAATGAACATCACAACGACATCAAACTTACTTGTAGGTAAAATTCAAAAGACAGAAAAAAATACTTTTAAAATGGAACTTGTTCTTATTAGACCAAGTATTACTTGCCCTACTTAGAGCGATTTTGGATTGAGTGTCGTGAAACTAAAAGCACGGAAAGGAAAATGTCCTTAAGAGCCAATGGGAACTCAATGTAAAAACAACGAAACCACCTAAAGCGCGGGAAAACGCGCGCGACCAAGTCGTGATTAGTTTTGCATCTGATTGGCCGAGAGAATGGCACGCGTTTCTGGACCAATCACAGAGCGAAGTAAAGCAAAACCACTGCAATCCCGAATTGCTCTGTTAGTGTTGCTAATTATCTTTAAGAAAACCTACCTCTCCTGGTGGGACACTTGGATCATCAATAGTAACAAAGAATGCTGGGATACGATGACCCCACCAAAGCTGTCGAGATATGCACCAATCCCTTGAGAAAGAAAATGTATATTACAGCTTATGCCTCTGCATCAGGAGTTTCACACTTCATAGAAAGTATCAAAAGAGAAAACTGTGCAGGTTGGTAAAGAACCCATAAACGCTGACAATAGGATCTTTTGTAACAGGATCAGATGTGAGTTTTTCGTCAACCAAGTGGCGTGGTTAAGAACAGATGGCAGTCTGTTCCCACGATCCACTGTCTGGCGCAAATTACAACATCACTTCCTTGATGTGAAGATTTTCAATATTTTTTTTCCCGGAAACGTTGGGTAAAGTGTTTGACTTCCATTTAGTCAAATAAAAGAGAAAACGATTTTTTCGGCATTTGAAGGTGGGAAGTAACCTTAAAAAAAACTAGTTTGAATTAAGTACTCGCTGACAAAGAAGAGCCATTTATACAATCAATTATCATGATAAACACAGAATTGAGTTGTTGCATAACTAACCTACAGTTCTCAAGCCAGTTGTACCACACTTTCTCATGCATACTTGGAATGATCTTCAGGTCTCCATTTCGCACTGCCTGCAAACACAGTTGATAAAGCGCAGTAATGAAGCAGTGTCCAACCACACAAGCAACAGTGATAAGAAAAAGGGTGAGCATATTGAAGCTATTTATTTAAGATTCAGAAGCCAACCAGCTAAATTTTCAATTGGTTGATAGAAGTGACTGGTTACTCATCTCCTAATTCCAGTGACTAAACCACATTTCAAATGCTTGATATCCTGAAAAAAGTTGTCCCTTAATACAGATGTCTGCTGAGAAAAGCAGTCACACTTATGAAGATGGTTTAAAAAAAAAGGTTTATTGGTATCACAACTTGGATAATGACAGAATTTAATAGTAATTACATAAATTCTGGGTACATACTGTACCTTCACAGCCATATCTGCCATTTCCTTACAGTCCACATACCACTGAGGCTTGATAAGAGGTTCAACAATGTCTTTTGAGCGACTGAGAGAAAGCAACGAATGCAGGGTAAGTCTTATACTTCAGCCTTAAGGAGCTGTATTTGTGCTATGATGTCAATTAGAGACCACTGTACTGTGCACAACTTAACATGAATGAAAGAGAATTGTCATGTCAGGTCTTCCCTTAAAAAATAATATGAAGTCAAATTTAATTTACTGTCTCCAAGTTGTTATTTTCCCATTCTAAATTTTATTTTCACAAATGTGAGAGTTTTGCTTTCCTGTCTGTTGTGTTCGAAGCTTAAAAGGATCATTTTTAATCCCAAGATCTGATTGTCAATCCTTCCTTCTGTAGCTGCTACAAATCTCATATTAATCGGTTCTAAAAATTTGATGTTAGATCAAGATAAAAATTCCAACCTCACTGATAAGTTTAATTGTTCTCATTACCTGTTTTCTGGAGAACAGTATGGATACTATCGAGAAAAGTTACATGTTAATCAATTCTGGGAGTTAATGGGTTAAGTCACCAAATTTAGCCAACTCACCTACAGACAGGAACAACCATCTGATTGTCTTCTGTTTTGATAAACAGACCTTTAGCAGTAAGAGCATCAAGCACAACTTTCCTTGCATCAAATCTCTTCAAGCCCTGAGTTTAAAAGTGCAAAAAAAAAAAAAAAATGGTAAAAATAATGTTTATACCAAGGTAAAGATAAATGTTTGACCAAAATTGTTTCCAAAAATAGTTGCCACTCTACATTTCCCTCAACAAACCGTCTTAATTTCTGCACCAGTCTTGATAAATTCAGATGTATTTTTATGAAACCACTTTTCAACAATCCACATAGTATATCTCAGTGCTTTCAATAAGATTTGAAATAGTGGCTACCTCAGTACAACACCCGCCGGAGAGCGACTTGATTGCAACTTGAGCGTGGTGACTGTGACTTGAGCACAGTAAAATATACCCGGCGACTCACAACAGAATACCCACCAGAGCTCCGGCGGGTGCCAGGTCTTATTGAAGGCACTGATAATTATCTACATGTACACTGTAGCTACACTTAAAGTGTTCTCCTTTGGAAGCAGTAAGCTGTAAAATTTAATTCCTATAATACCTCTTCTTACCCCATAAGTCAAAATTGCTTGGAATTCTTGAAATTCAAAAGGTAAAAGGAATGCTCTACTGGTTTGAAAATTCATTTTACCTGTTAAGCTTAAGATAACAGAGAACACTGTGCACTGTACATGTGATTCACCATGTTATATTTTCCTGTATGTGCTTTCTGCTTATCTTGTCCAATATAACTGATACAAAGTAAACAAAGACAGCCTTGTAAAAGCATAGCATGAAGTGGGTAGCAAGCTGCTGTAAAAGTTGTGACAACATCACATGCAATGGAAGCCTTTGTTTTAAAGCAGCATATGCTTAAAAGTGAAAATGGCAAAGACATTTTTTCCCCCAATATTTTCTAACTATACAAGTACATGCAGCAGATCTGGAAACAGCTTACTGCAAAGTGCTTGAAATCTGGATGAAAGTCCTTTAGATCTTTGATGTTGCCGTTATCATCAATCATGGTGACAAATTCAAGGTTGTGTCTCTGACCCACTCCATAATCATTATGATCATGAGCTGGAGTGATCTTGACAGCACCTAAACAACAGAGCATGATAATAATAAAAGCAAAATTAAGCGACAAGTGCCAAAGCTGATCACTACTTTTTGTGAAACTATGGAAACTTTTATTTGTATTGGGTTCAATTGTGCGGTGGGTTCAGGAAAAAACAAGCAAAAATAAAAACCACACTCTAATAACCATGGTTGTTCATGGTTTAGTTTTCAGACACTTCATCGGAAACACAGCTAACATTGTTTTCATGTATATTTCTGATGATGAGTTTCACTCTAAGAAACTGTTCCTTTCTCAATGTTAAAGTTAATTCTAGTTGTATAAAAAGCCCTATGTTGAGCTTGTACATGTGTACTGCAGTTGCTGTGAATGGTAAAGATCACACCATCACTTTTCCATGATAAAACATAATAATTTGGGAGTAAACAATGATCCATTGGAAATTAACATGAAAAATTAATGTTCACAACCAGCCTAATCTAGAAAGAGAAGTGCACACTGAACATTATCACACAAGCATCTTTTATCACCTTTCTATAACCTCTGGACTAAAGAGTGCTTGAGAACATACTTAGACAATTTCCTTTACATGTACCTTCTGTGGTAGTTAGCATACACAGTGGTAATGTGGACAACACAAAATTAAAGTATTGCTGGTTCTTGAGTTTATTTCAGTACAGTACCTGATCCAAACTCAGGATCAACCATATCATCACACACAATTGGCAGTTTGCGATTACAGAAAGGATGGAGAGCAAATTTTCCATGAAGGTGCTAAAGATATAAAAAAAAACAATGAAATTTGATTGTAGTCGATATATTGTTTTTGTACTCAGTGTGAACTTGAATTTCACATGGCTTTGTTTCATTCCTCAAGCATTGCTTGGAAAACATATTTTATTTTTTTCTATCATATAGATCAGTAGCACAGTTCTGATGTACAAAGGCGTAACATTGGGGTAAAATTGAAAAATATTTTAATGAATCTATTTTTGTTAGAAATAAGTCAGAAAGGGAAGGAAATTAGTTCCTATCTTGAAATTAGGTCATCTTGATCAATTCGGACGCCTTTCAAGCTAATTTTCTATTACCCATGATGCAATGCGACCACGCCCTTTTTTTAAAAAAATGCATAAATACCATATTTTAAGGAAAGTTTCGGCAAAAAATGTAAATTTGAAGCTACTAAGAGCAAAAACAGTTAAAGGGATGCCAGAATTTGTTCATGTTCATCCAACGGAACTTGATAAATTGGTCTTGCTCTCCTTCGCTTTGACACAAGTGGTCCACAAATGTACCGCACAGTTCCTGGGAATACTCCTGCCACCTTATCATCTAGTTTGTATGTGCGATCAATAATGTTCTCCCTTAAAAAGAAATTTCCAAGAAGAACAGCTTCTCCTTTGGAATAAATGCTTCCACTATAAGGATCCTCAAAGTTTTCTTGAAGGGAAATGACTCCATTGCTAGTAACTTTAAGGAGGTAGTAATCATAGTGGCTATCATCTTCAGCTGCCACAGCCACAGTGCTTTCTTTCGTTGCCAGGTCGGCAACTTGAACTGAATGTTCAATGGTGCTTGCATCTTCAGTTGTCCTGGTCATGACACCTGAGGGCTCTCTTGACAGAACAATCTCCTTCCAGTTGCCCACCCATTCCTTATTTTCACAGCTGTCAAAATCCTCAACAATGCAACCATGGCAGTAACAAGACCTTTCTCTTGTGTAGACTTTTAGCTGTTCACTGCAAGTTCTTACAGAGTGTAGTTGGCGGATGCCTTTGACAGTGCAGAATCTTCCACCGTCCCTGTTACGTGCAACACTCAGCTCCCCAGTAGATGGCAAATAGAAAAAGATGCGCCGCTTTAACTGCACTGACTTCTGCCTAGCAGGAAATGAGGAAGCAGCTGGTTCAGAGAAGTTCTCTTTCAGAAAGTTACAAAGATCTTTTGCATTTGATAGTGTGGCTTTCCTGGAGAGAACTGCTGAGGTTGCCTTCTGTTTGACATGGGAGCCAGCTGCATCTTGTTCTCCCTTTGCATGGGAGGTGGCAAAGTAGTTTCGCTGGACTGTATATCCAAGAGTTGCCAGGGAACATGACAGGTCACCATAGCAGTGTCGGCTCTTGTACTGTCCTGCACATCCATCTGTGAATTCATGCATTTTCTTGATAGTGCAGTTTGATTCTTCTAAATGGTTTGAAATTAACTTCTGGATGTGAAGGACAGAGTCATGATCCTGGGTGACGTCATCGGAAATCACAAACAAATGCTCTTTACAAATTGCTGGTTCCTCTTCTGTGCTCTGGATGCCATCCACCTCAGCACTTGAATGCCTGTAAAGAATTGTGACATGAAGACTTACTTTGTTTACGTCAAAGTATTGGGACTGGATTTCATCTTGAAACCGACAGGCATAACCCTCGGAATAGTCGTGGATGCACACAGCTTGATCAAGAGGAAGGTTTTCAAGAAGAGAATCTAGCTGCTCCCTCTGCCATTTAGCAAGAAAGGAATGGTAAGGAAACTGTCCTAACAGCTGAATAAAATAATCAAACAGTTCCTTTGGTCCTGTGCACTTCTCGACAAGGGCTATTTTCTTCATGTCTTTTCCATCAGTGGTAAGTTTTCCAGTCGACACATAGTCATAACGCTTCCATTTCACTTCGTGATTGCCAACACCTTTCTCCTCTGGCAACAAAACCAAGTTGTGAACTCCACAGTCTTTGCACTCCCTTTTCAAGCATTTCAATTTATGATAGTCTTGATCTTCGGGTTTGGGACAAAGTGTTTGCGCAATAATATTTCCAACTGAGTTATACACTTCTGTAGCTGCTTGATTAGCTTCCCTGCTTTCATCAATCACTCTCTTCCTAAACTTCATGCAGTCTTTGAAGACAATTTGAAGTTCAACGTGCTGACGACACATGCAAGTCTGCCTATCTCGTTCCCTTGCCCCCCTAACAAAATAAGGCTTCAGGTTTTCAAATTTTCGCTGAGATATCTTTATCTCTGGATGCATTGACGCAAACTCTACGTAGGCTTCCGTTTGGGTTTTTTCAAGCACGTGTTTCGGATGTTCAACCCACGTTTTCACTCCAACGCGTTTTCTAATCAAGTCTTTCTTGTTTCCTGTCGGTCTACTTGCTACCATTTTCCAATAATCATAAACAAGCTCTTTGGTTTCTTCAGTGACTGCATCCCGCCTGGTTTTTCGTTTGGTTGCAAGCCAGCTTGACTCTTCACCTTTTAAGATCATTTCGCGTTTTTCAATTCCCGACTTGATGCTTCTTCTATCCAAGGCTATGAGCTTTGAAAGTGTCTTCTGGCTTCTACTCTTTTTAACATTTTGACCAAAAGAAAGTGATTTTGCCGCGACAAGTGCAGCTCTTCCTTTGTTTGACTTGTCATTTTTGACGGCTTTAAGGCCTTGGGTGAGATCGCTAGCAAGCGCTTTCAGTGCATTCACTTCTTTCTCCTCTTCTGGTGTTTTCATTAGTCCGCGTTTCTCGAGTACTTTCCTTGTACGTGGACTTTCTGATATAGCTGCCATTATTTCTGCTTTCTTCTCCGGTGTATCTGGGAGACTCTTCTTAGTTCGTCCAATGGCACGTTTCTTGGCCATCCTGTTTGGGAACGGCGTACCAGTAACGTCGATCGGTGTGGCTTCCGCTTGAACCTGTGCATTTTGGTCTTTCTTTTTTTGACGGTATCGCTTACTTCGTTCTCTAGCCATCTTTCTCTGTTCCTCAAGTTTCCCTTTATTTTTTGAACCTGTCTTTTGCTGGTTTCGTTCGCGCCGACGTTTCTTTGTGGCATCTTTGATAGGAACATTCCGCCGTTGTCCGCTCTTGGCTTCTCGACTTTTCTTTCTGGCTTCCACGACCTTTTCAATAATTTTCTCTCGGTTTTTCTCATAATGTGCTCTTCTTTTCTCTTGTCTTTCCTTCTTCTTTTGTTCTCGCCACATTTGAATCCAAGAAACTCCAGAATCCATAATCTTTGCATTCAATTTCACAGCCTTGTGCTTGCGAACAACACAGCCTTTTGTACTTACGTGTACTTGACTGCGTCCTTGAAACATGCGGCACGTGCTCAGGGGGTTTCCCGCTCATTTCTGACGAAATGCAATATTTTACTTCCTAATAAGGAAATCGAAAACAATGCTTGATTCTGTAGACTTTGGGACGATTTGGAAGCGAAGGAAGCCGTCAAAATGACTAGAGCGTCGCGCTTGTTTTTTCTCGAAATTCGATCACTTACCTTCCTCAGGATCAAACTTGTCGACCAAATGTTTCGAACAAAACTTATTGCTAATATTTTCGTCGGCTTTCAACGGATTCGATCAATTTTGGTAGCAAAATTTAGCTTGTTATTTGAGCATTTTGCGTATGTTAACATTTACACGCTCCAGTGCACTCTTCGTAAACAAGACGATTGGGAAATTCAATGACCAGAATTATCGCGCGGCAGATCACACCGCTTGCCAACTGTTTAGAACGCAGAAAAAAATTCATATCTCGACAACGCTTCAATAAAAACACAAAAAACGGAAGGAGAGCGAAAAGCAACTTATGAGCATTACATTTTGAGGTTAAATTGTTCTGTCACTCGGGAATTATGACTCGCACAATGAATTGAAAATGATCTGTCTCTACCAAGCTTTAAGCGTGATGCATTATATGTTGAACACTTTTGTTGATTTTAACAAAGATTTAGCCCCAATTGTCAGGATTTTGTTTGCCACTTCGCTTAAAAGGGAACCATTTTCATCACCTGTTAAGTTTTACGGCTATAGACGAAACTTACGCTGGCAAAAACAGAAAAACAGTGAATAGTGAAGCCCACGCGAGTTACGCGTGACGCCATGTTTTTGTCGCTAACTTTACAATTCGGCTCCGATTCAATTTTTTCAAAAAACCTTTATTCTACCTCTGTTTAGTCCAAAATCATCTTTAACATATGTGTAACTATTTTGGAAAGTCTCAAGCAGGTCCGATCATTGTGCGCCGAGAAATTCTTAAAAGATTCGAGCAAATCCGTGATTTTTCCATTTGCGCGTGACAAGCGTGCTACTGATCATAACTACTAAATCACAATTTTATGTAAATCCTTCTTACCTTGTATCTCTGATCATTTGGATGCACTGCGATGGCTGTATCACCCAACATCGTTTCCACACGAGTGGTGGCAACAATGAGCTTCTCATCTACAATAAATACAGACAAGTAAATGTAAATATATGATGAATAATACCGCCTGCAGCACCTCTTACTTTAATATTTTGAAGTTGGAAATGAAAAACATTTCCCAAGATTTTGACTTTATATGACATAGAAACAAATTATAGATGAATCAAAATTCTTATTTAAAATTCTATAGAAACACTCTTACCTGAACCTTCCACTGGGTAGGCAAAATGGACCAACACTCCAAACTCTATTTTATTTTCATAACCTGGGACAGGTAGCAATGTTCTTCCAGGTAATTCTTTTTTGTCAACCTAAAATTTGAGAAATATTGTCAACATATATCTTATTAACCGAGCACGAGGGCCATACTGGGAGAATATTGGCCCAAGGTCTTGACAGCTACGCTCGGTCCATACAAAAAAGACTTAGGGCCAATATTCTTCCAGTACGGTCCCGAGCAAGCTTGGGTAATAAGAGATTTATTATACGACTGAAGTTCAAAGGGACACAAGTGCAGTATCATTCAGGACCAATTGGGACAGTGCCCGGTCAAATACTGAGAGAATATTGACCGGCAATAGAGCATTTTGATTGGTTGATTTTAGTTATTGGCCCTCTGACTGCCTGAGTCGTGTAATAATTATTATTAATCAACTTACAAAAAGGCATCATGTGTTCAAGAAATATTTTATCTATTTAAGAATACCAAGACCTCATGGGTTGCAAACCAGGGATTTAATTCAATCCTTAATTAAAGTAAAGTTAGCATTCACTTTAGGTATAATAATCATTAACATATCCACTAAAAGTCTTGAAATACATTCATTCATCTATTTAATACTGACAGTGATAAAGAGGGTAAGTTATAAAACTGTGCTGCTGCGTTGGTGGGGATATAAAAAGACAATTTGGTTTTATCAACTGATGAAGGCTCAAAACATTAGCTTTAAAAACTCCTTACAGTGGCCAATTAACATTATCAACTTATTATCAACAGTAATAAACTTTATTACTATGTAATTAAAGGCTAATTAAAAATGAAGTAGCAGGGAATTGAGTAAAGAAATATAGAAGAACATTCTCCATGTCTAAACAACAAATGGCTCACGTTATTGAGAATTAAACCACCAATGGCATGAGAATTGTCCAATCTATGATTCTCAACGGATAGCTCCTGATCAAAATTTGTAGCAATTACTGTTTTTATATCCATCCTCTTTTCCATAATTCGGTCTCATAACACTCTAGAGATACTGTTGCCAGATTTATATCATATGAATTCAATTTTAATTTGAGTATTTACCTCTATATCAGATATGGCAGAATTCAAGGTACAAGACCAGTTGACCAGCCGTCTATTACGGTAGATAAGCCCTTCATCATGGAGTCGAATGAATGCTTCCTTCACTGCTCTGCTGAGTTTCTATCAATGATGAAACATGAATAAAAACATGTACATAAATGAGTGAAGTGATTTTAGCTACAAGATGTACACCACATTGTAAACAAATTAAACTTAATACCTCTTTTCTTACAGAGTACTGCCTCTCATTTAATTAAAGCTTTAACTCCCAGAAGTGATTAACATATATTAACTTCTCCCCAAAAAGTCCATTCATTATCCACCAAATAGGTAATGAGAATACTTAAACTTATCAGGTAGAACTTGTTACCCTGATCTAACACCAAATTCTCTTCTCTAAATAACAAAGAAATGTTTAGCTACTAGAGAGGAGAATTAACAATCAGCCTTTGGGAGTTAAAGAGTTAAGATTAGGCCAAAAGGACTGGCCTTATCTCCTTTCAATGGTCTAGTTGTGTAAGGCCATACTGCATAAAAACAAACAAAATAACAACAACAGCAACAAAAACAAATAGAAAAACAAAAAAAAGTTCACCCACAGGATCCATTGTGAAGCAAGCTCTGTCCCAGTCAACCGAAACTCCCATCATTTTTAGCTGATGATAGATACGGTCACCCTTCCTGTTGGGAACATTAATTTACATATTTAAGCAATGACTTTTAAAATCACTGGCACAAAAAAATTAAGCTTCAATGTGATTGGGTAGTACACAATTCATCTGTCAGAATAAAACCATTAATTTAGTGTTTGTAATTTTCTAGGTTTTGCAGAAAACTGAGAACAATCAACAGTCAACTTTTAATGGCCAACATCGGCAGAGATAAACTTACTCATTCTTCCATTTCCACACTGCTTCTACAAACTTCTCTCGTCCCAAATCATGTCGTGACAAACCTTGTTCACGCATTAACTTCTTTTCCACCACAACCTAATGAAATAAAACATTTAAATCCAGTAAACTATTGTCAACAAGTACTACAGTAGCTGCTTTGAAAATAAAGCTAGTAATTAAAGAAAAAATTTAATTAAATTTAAGGATACAGTCTGTTGTTTTCAGTGATTTCTGGTCATTTTATCTCAGACATTTCCAGAAATCAATCTTTAACCCTTTGACCCATCAGTGACTAGCATGACTAATTTCTCCTTACACTATCCCTCCTGAGTCAAGCATTAAGGTCATGAGAATAAAGAAATGATCACTGACTAAAGAAGCTCTTGATTCCTTGACAAATCCTCCTTGACAGTTCCTTAAAAAATGTATATTGAACAGTACATAGAATGTGTATACTGTTGTTAAGGTGTAAAGGGTTTAGAATTAAGCCTTTCAATAGCACTACATGTAAGGCTGCCTGAAAGGAAAGTAAAGAACTGACCAAAAGTGATCTCACTTTTTAAGCACTGCTTTAAAATATGTTAAATGTTAAGTGAATTCAAAATTTGACAAAGTCTTCTGGCCATGGAGTTATCAGATTTATTATAGCCATGAAATATTGTAAGTCATTCGGGTTATTGTGGTCAATCAACGAACTCGTAGAATCGATCAGTAGGACCATCTCACAAATTACATTTCAGAACTTCATCCATAATCCTATCACCTAGAAGATGCAAGGGTGAAGGATGGAAACTCAAAAACAAGTTTTACAAGAAAATGTAATGAGAAGCAGTAAGAGAGAAACACTAGTATTGTGTATGCAGAAGACATCAACTGCTGTAGGGTTCAAATACCTGAGTGGCTATCCCAGCATGATCACACCCTGGATTCCATAATGCTGTCTTTCCAATCTGTCGATTCCTAATTTGAGAAATCAGGTTCTCATAAGTTTACAAATAAATAGGATAGGCTAATAATTTAGGATACTTCAACAGAGCCTAGTTGTGGTGTATATCTTTACAGCATTGATAAAGATGTGGTTTTGTATGTTAAAGAAGTCAGTCTTCACATCCAGAAAAACAGTCCATCTATCAAGGCAAGTAAAAGTGGATATTTTTACCATCTTGTTATACAGTCTTCAACAGCATTAGTCAGGGCGTGGCCAAGATGAAGTGACCCTGTCACATTGGGTGGAGGAATACACATCATAAATAATCCTTTTGGATTGGGCTCTTGAAGGCTCTCACGCTGTTCAAGTTGAAAAAGAAAAACAAAAATTACAAAATTTACAAGGTAAGTTGATTACATTTGTTATCTTAGTATGTCTTATGTTTTAATTTGAACTTGTAAAGTCTAAATGGATAAAAAATAAAAGAAGAGAAAAGGAAGTCTGCAACTGGTAAACTGTGTTATTTTGGTAACAAAAAAGTCAAATTGCTTTGGACCCATC
Organism: Stylophora pistillata; assembly: GCF_964205215.1. Taxonomy (NCBI): domain Eukaryota; kingdom Metazoa; phylum Cnidaria; class Anthozoa; order Scleractinia; family Pocilloporidae; genus Stylophora; species Stylophora pistillata. Next base: position 35,512,044 of record NC_142522.1, read on the forward strand.
TTACCCCATATTCAGGCTTGAAAAATCCCTGAAAACAAAATAGCATACAGGCAAATTATTGTTAACAAATTATTACAATAAATACATTTTGATGAGGGTCAAGTCTTATTTTAACTCTTGTTTTATGAAAGTGTACTGAGGAGGCCCTGATTTTCAATGAACCCACCCCAAAAGTGGTTAATTTTTCTAAGGAGGAAACAAGAAAAATGAAATAGAGGCTAATGACCTAATTGAATAAAGGTACTTACAGTGCTATTAACAGTCTCTCTTCAAAAAGCCCAGTAATTGTTGTCAAAATTACAAAATAAATGAGATACGTTATTCATTCCAGTTATTGTCTCTGTCCGTCACTGTCCTGTCTCTGTGTTGGGGATGTTGATGTTGCTCCAGTGAAAGCCGCTTCCAATCTTGGCGTAGTCTTCCATGATACTATGTCTTTTAAATCACACATTTCTGATGTTTGCAAGTCCTCCTTTTATCATCTTACGAATATTTCGAGAATTAGAAAGTATTTGACCCACGAAACCACTGAAATGGTTGTTCATGCTTTTGTCACCTCTAAACTTGACTATTGTAACTCTCTACTTCGTGGACTTCCTAAGTTCCTTATTGCTAATTTACAATCTGTTCAGAACTCTGCTGCACATCTAGTTTATATGTCTAGGAAGTTCGATCATATCACTCTGACTTTAATTGATCTGCATTGGCTTCCCATTAGGCATTGTATTCTTTTTAAGATTCTTCTTTTAGTTTAAAAATCTCTTAATGGTAAGGCCCCGTCATATTTGTCTGATCTTTTGACTTATCGTAGGAGCTCTTATTCTTTGCGATCTGTTAGTAATGGCGACCTTGTAGAGCCATCTTCAAAAATGCGAATTTATGGAGATCGATCGTTTGCAGTATGTGCTCTTAGATTGTGGAACTCTTTGTCTCTTTCAATAGGAAGGAGTTCTTCTGTTGACATTTTTAAAAGCGTTTTGAAAACTTATCTTTTTAAAATGTTTGTTAGTGAATGTTAGTAAATGTAGTTTGTTTATAATTTATTTTTATTTGTTGTAAAGCGCCACGGGCAATTTATTGGAGTTGTGCACTATAGAAATACTCTATTATTATTATTATATTATACTGTTCTACACAAATTCTGAGGGGTCAAAAACCTTTTGTTTATTGAATAAATCAATGATCTCATTAAGAAAGCTGTAATCTATAAAAGCAAATTCTCTTTGAATGTTTGCAGAGCACTAGTAAATCATAACTGGCATCTGATTTATAAAATTCTTTAGTGTTCTCCACACATCCCAAGTAAAAGTTTATTTCCCAGACTTGCTCACCTCCTTTTCCCACCAAGCATACCAAGCAGCTTCGACGTATACAGGACTGTAACTATCTGGCATAACTCCACTGACATCTACATAATCATAATAAAGCAAGAATGGAAACAAGTTATTTAAATCCTCCACAGGGCTTAAACCCCCAAAAATTAATATTAATATATCCCAAATGTTGACATGAGGCCATATAGCACTCACTCTTCAAATGTTCACAAGTTTCTTATTGAGAATGCTCAAACTGAAAATACTGCAATAGTTATTAAAAACTGTGTAATGAGAGTCAAATGTTGATGTGAATATTAATCTCTGCTCCCAGGTGGCTTGTTAGCTCAATTGGTAGAGCGCTGCAATTGTATCACAGAGGTCAGTGGTTTGAATCCCTTACAGGCCTGAAATTTTTCAGGTCTGATTTTCCCTATTGCTTAAATAGTGCTCTTAACTGCGAAGATCATGCACAAAATAATACGTTTCTATAACCGCAGTTCAGATATATGAATTTCATGTCTTCGTTGTGTTTGATTTATCATCTTACGGGTTTATGTCGGACTAATTTGATGACCTGCTCCCAGTTGGCTTGTTAGCTCAATTGGTAGAGTGCTGCACTAGTATTGTAGAGGTCAGTGGTTTGAATCTAGACACCGATAACAGAGGGGTTTGTACAGCATGCAAGTTATAAGACTCGGATAGAGCCAATGGCTGAGCATCACGCCAATGTGTTGAATTGCAGAGTTACTAGACTAAGTATAATACTGCTTTTTGTATCTATACACATGTTATTAGTAATCGAGCAAGCAAGCAAGCAAGTAACAAGCTTAGTTCTGGCTTCTTTGAAAGTTCAAATGTTCACATTGCATGCATGTGTGCTTATATGCATTATCAGAAAAAAATACAAGATACATTCATTCAAATCTTTCACCTTTCTTCTCTCCTGGAGCTGTTGGTTTATCATACACAAAAACTTTCTTGGTTGTTTCTTTCTTCTTTTTGTCCTTCTTTTTCTAGATGAAATAAAAGTTGTATGAGCACATCTAGCAACAAGATGCATTTCAACGAACTACATAGTAACTCCTTTAGATTTCTAAGTATCTAGCACTAACCTTAGACTAGCTTAATTGTGTTTGGAGAGACCTGGCAAATTAAAAGTCTACAGGTGCACTAAACAATTTCTGCACAATTAAAAATTCAAAAAAAAAACAAAACAAAAAAATTGTCACCCTTTCCATAGAAAATCACTTTTTAGGGTTTAACTTAGAGAGGGTGACCCACCCCTTCCCCCCAAAATCCCCCTCCCCCCGTTCACAGGGGTGATGCAATATTGTGAAAGCTGTTTACAAGTGGGAACTATTTTTTTTTCAGCAGCCAAATGCATACAGGAGTAAATATATTTCGACGTAACAACTCATCAATAATCTGAAAAACGTCTATTGCTCAATCAGTTGGCACTGAGAAATATTCACAATCCCGTATTCGTGCATCGTAGTCGAAGATCGTACTCTGATCGTGGTAGTTTTTACCCCGAAACTTATAAAAACTTCCTTTGTTTACGATGAAGACCTCGATCCTTTAAAAAATAAGGTGAAATTGAAGGAAGCTACAAAAGTACCTGATTCTGACCCTCCATCTGGGCTGCCTCCTTCTCTTTCTTTTTAGCGAATTTTTCCAACTTTGCTTGTCTTTGGGCCTCTTTCTTGAGCTGGCTGGCAGTCTTCTCCACTGCGCCGTTGGCAGTCGCACTTCCCTGATCTTCCATGGCGTAAGAATGCAATCTGCCGAAAACTCTTCGTGGCAAAGTACTTAAAAGAAAGTTTGAGTTATTTTTAGTCCAAATTCCTGGGGTTGATGAAATAAACCGAGCAAATTTCATGGACTTTCCACGCTGCCGGCTTCCGCCATTGATTGTCGCCAGCGGTGGTTCATGGGAATATTGGAGTTTTCTTGGAATGATGGGAAGATTTGGATCTGAAAGAGAAAACTAAAATTTCCTAACTTATTAGTACAGATAACAACGTTCCCCTATTTTGCGGTGTGGGAACTGATTTCAGAGATAATCTTATTCTGAAAAGAATATAAGCGCCTTAGAAACAATTTGTCGATCGGGGAAGGAAGTGGAATGTCAAGTAACGATGTATTCCAGGCACCCATTCATAGCTACCTTCAACTTCCGGCAATGGAACTTGCATCAAAGATTCGCCGATTAGAAATTGGTGTTGAGGAACTTTTGCAAGTATTCATTGACAGGATAAATGCTGTTAATGGTAGCATCAATGCAGTTGTAGCGGATCGTTTCTCTGAGGCTTTGGCCGAGGCGAGAGAGGTCGACGAGGAACTTCATAAGATGACTCAAATTCAGAGAGACGAACTAGAGAACAGAAAACCTCTCTTGGGTGTGCCATTTACCGCCAAAGAAGCTTTTGCGGTTAGAGGCTTACCTAACAGTGGTGGACTCGTTGCTCGTAAAGAGTACATAGCTGAAGAAGATGCAGCTGTGGTTGGTCGTTTACGACAGGCAGGAGCTATCCCGATAGCTGTTTCAAACTGCAGTGAGTTGTGCATGTGGTGGGAGTCAGCAAATCGGGTTTATGGACGGACTAGCAATCCATTTAACAAATCCAAAATAGTTGGAGGAAGCTCTGGAGGAGAGGGTGCCATCATTGGAGCAGCTGGATCAGTATTTGGAGTAGGATCAGGTTAAAATTGTTATCTACTCATTCAGTAATGTCAATCAATCAGTCCGTCGATCAATCAGTCAGTCAATTAATCTGTTAGTCAGTCAATTAATCTGTTAGTCAGTCAATTAATCTGTTAGTCAGTCAATTAGTTGGTTGTCAGTTGATTTGCTAGTCAGTTAGTGAGTCAGACAGTCTGTCAAATAGTCTTTGCTCAATTTTTTAGCTCTTTGTTTATTTATTCATATTCTTTTGTTTTGTTGATCCTTCTGATCATTCATTCATCCCTCTGGCTAATTACACTGATCACTCATTCATTAATTGTTCAGTGCGTCATCCCTGTCTACCTTTAGTCATACATAAACTTACATTTAAAAACACTCAGCTTAATCCAAACTCCACTTGAACAGGCACCATTCAGTCAATCAATTAATCATTAATTTGTTTGGTAAATCAATTGGCCAACTTTTATATTTATCGTTTTTCTTGCAGACATTGGTGGCAGTATAAGAATGCCATCTTTCTTTACTGGAATATTTGGACACAAGCCTAGTCCAGACATTGTACCCAATAGGGGTCAGTTTCCTGATGCATCAGGTAACAGACAGCAGTTCTTGTGCACTGGGCCCATGTGCCGATATGCAGTAGACCTCAAACCTCTCCTGATGGTATGCAACCTTCAAATGCTTTAACTAAACACTAATAACATTTAGTTACATTACTACTAATAATGTGGAAAAATGTTCTATTTATTGATTGACTGGGAGAATTGCATTTTCAAATGACAATATGAACAAGAGAGGTAACTCAGTGCAATAAATGAAGAAGACTCAGATTGCAAACTGTTTAGAGGACTTAAAAATTTATTACAGCCTAAAAAAAGAAAAAATTTATTTAGGAAATTACATTTGCATTTTGGGTTTGTACAGTTTTAGTTGGTCCTTGTTAAAATTTTGCATACTAATTTATTAAAAATGATGTTATATTAATTACTACAATAGTCAAGAAACGGTAAACACATAAACTAACCAAGGTTTTGTAAGCCAGACAGAATGAAACAGCAAATGGGAACAATAATTCATTACAGGGTTCCCCTGCTCCTTGAAAGTCCTTGAAAGTCCTTGAATTTAATTTTTTGTTATAAAGGACTTGAAAACCCTTGAATTTAGTCTCAGGTCCTTGAAATTTCTGAAAAGGCCTTGAAAATAAGTGCAGGTGAATCAAAGTTGAAGTTTTCTTTTGATTTTGGTGTGGAAAGTGTAAGTTTCTGGCACATATTGCAAAAAACGAATTTTTCTTTCAAATCCAGTGTCCAATTATAATGTTTGACACATGATAAAGAGCAATGTTTTTTTTGTTTCTTTCAGCTCCTATTTGCAAAAGATCCTTGAATTACAAAGCCAAGGTCTTTGATAATGACCTAAAAAGTCCTTGAAAGTCCCTGAATTGGGCTCCTAAAAAAGTGCAAGAACCCTGTCCTTAATTTTTGGATTTGATGATTGCTTGCATGTCCTGACCTTTTTGGGGCTGGTAAAAGAAAATAAACAAGTTAACAAATGTCAAACCCTAGCGAAAAAGAATGGGAATAAGGGAGAGGGAAGCAAAGTTACTCTGGACTTAAGTGTTGTCTTTGGTAACTAAGTATTAGTTTCTCAGGTCTACATGCTCAGTTAATGTCTAACATTTCTCTGGTAATCTATTCACCAAACATGTTTGAAGACTGTAATCACATTTTTATCTTCTAGGTTATGGCAGGAGATCAAGCAGCATCAAAATTGAATCTTTCAAGGGATGTAGATGTTACAAAGCTGAGATATTTTACCATTGAGGATTGTGGAGGACACTTTTTAATATCAAATGTTGATCCTGAACTAAAGCAGGCCCAGCAATATGTCTGTCAACAACTTGAGGAAAAACTTGGTGTGGAAGTGGTGAAACTTAAAATTGAGAAACTTGCAAACTCCCTTGAGATTTGGTCATCAATGATGTCTTCTGGAGCACAAAAATCATTTTGTTATTATATGGGTAATCAAAAGTCAGAAGTTAATCCCTTCTGGGAACTTTTGAAAGCTTGTGTTGGACTCTCTAATCACACACTTCCTGCAATTGGTTTGGGCATGTTGGAAAAATGTGAAAGTTTAACACCTAAAAGAGTCTCTGAGTCCTTTATTCGAATGGCTGAGGAGCTAAGACTGGAACTTGAAGGTATTTTAGGTGAAGATGGGGTCTTAATCTATCCCTCTCACCCATCAGTGGCTGTCAACCATTGTGTTCCCTTGTTATTTCCTTTCAATTTCTCCTACACAGCCATTTTTAATGTCCTTTATTTCCCTGTGTCTCAGTGTCCTGTTGGGCTGGGCAAGTCAGGCTTACCTCTCGGAATTCAAGTGGCAGCAGCAAACAACAATGACTGTCTGACCATTGCTGTTGCCACAGAGATTGAGAGGCTATGTGGTGGTTGGGATGGGTTGTTTAAACAAAAGCAATCTCCTCAGAACATGGAACCATAAAAGCAAAATTTTACTCTAGATGGCTTTTGCAATGCAAACAAAATTTTGCCGATTGCCCTAAGGTGCAATAGGTGCTTCATCGTACCCAAATGCAAGACAGATGCTTTTAGAAACAGTTTTATTATAAAATCCTGTACCGTTGATATTAGGGTTAATATTAGGTTTTTCTAAGTCCCTTCATTGTATTTTATCCCTTTTTTACGTACTTTATATTTAAAGTATTCAATGTTATGTACCCATTATATTAGTTTAATCATTTGTATATACGTAATTCAGCCTTTGGGCTGCAATGTATATGGCCATTAAACTATCTATCTTTCTATCTATCTATCTATCTATCTATCTATCTATCTAATTTGAATGTATCATCAAAGTTGAAATGGTTAATTGGCCCCCGTTACGGTTATAAAAGCTGACGTTTTGAGCGTTAGCCCTTCGCTCTGATGAAGGGCTAACGCTCGAAACGTCAGCTTTTATAACCGTAACGGTGGCCAATTCACCATTTCAACTTTGTTGATACATTCAAATTATTTCGTTACCCCCACCGACGCAGCCCCAAACAGTTTCTTTAGAAACTATCTTTATTCATATCTATCTATCTAAAGTATCTATTTATCTATCTATCTATCTATCTATCTATCTATCTATCTATGTATCTATCTATCAAAATATGGCATATTCCAAGCACTGTAATTAGTCAACATATCTGAAGAAAATTAAAATAACAGTATACTTGATAGCACAAGGCACAAGCTTATTGTAAACAATAATAATGATGATGATTTATTGCAGAGTATCCAATGAAGCGAGGTTCTTCATCTACAATATCTACACTATAAATCAACTCTAAAAAAGAAGAATATACATATAAAAAAGAAAAAAAATTTTAAAAAAGGGAAAAAAATTTATAATGGGGCTTGCTGCTTAAAGTTCCTTACATAAAAGATGTCTCTTCACACTACGACAGAAGGGATTGTACTCAGTTATCATGTTTCTAATAGCTACAGGGAGCTTGTTGAAAGTAGTTGCTGCTGAGTGCTGAAATGTTCCTGATTCTTTCTGAATGCAATTGAAGATCTCAAGCTATAAGCACTGACCTTGTGTAAATTTACTTTAAGATATTCAGGAAACGTTTCATCCTTTAGCAACTTATGAGTTCATATAGACTAAAAGTTGTGAAATAAGTTTCTGGTATTTTATCCATGGAAGCAAATTTTGACTCATAATGGAATTTTAACACACATATACGGGGCAGTTTGTTTGTGACTACCTGTACATTTACTACTTTATCTAGTTTTCCCATAAAAACAAACAATCTTCAGCCCTTTCGCTTTTCCTTTGACTTTTTGTTCCCCTTCTTGTATTCAAACTTATTGGCTGGCAGCTTAGTGAGGTGTGCATATTCAGCAGAAGCACCTTTCAAGGCGGCACTGTTATTCACCCGCTCACATAGTTTCTGATGCCGATTCTAATGAGCCTGACAAGCAAGATGTTAAACACGAAGGTGCGCTATATAAGGAAGTCTTCCCTGGGAAGACCTAGGCTCATTTGTCACTTACCGTTGACGTGTGCGGGTCAAATTTAAATGCTGGTAGACGAAAAAAAGGAGCTAATGAGGTATCTATTGTTTACTTCCACCAGCATGGTGGCATGAGGTAACGTGTGAACCACCGACTTCGATCTCAAATTTACCGCCACACAAAGAGTTTCCATTGGAGAAAGGAAATACAAATCTCAAAAATTCTTGTATTGTGACGAAGACATAAACAATTTTGAGGAATGCGCCCGCTGTTCACTACTTTGGAGTAGCTGTAGCTCAAGCTGACTTGACTCTAAGAGTTCTACATCACACGACGGTTGATTGACAAATGGTCCAGTGGGACCTAAGACCCCCTTTATAGCGCGCCTTCGTGTTTTAAAAACGCATTGGAGATAACCTAGAACAACTTCCACATACCATACAAACGTTTACGAGGGGGAATACAACGAACAGACGATTTTGAAAAATGAACAATCAATCCTCAACTGTATTTTACTTACCAAATTGCGCCTAGGAAGTTTGCCATTCCTATCAGCCACTCCTGAAGTTAGCTGGATACCCATGAGGTCCTCACCAGCTGCATTTCTCTGGGTTGAAATGTCATTAACCCCTTCATGGGATGTATATTTTGACTCCGATCACCACGATCCTGGCGAACAGGATGTTAACAATGCATCAGAGAAAACCTAGAAAAAGCTCCCACATACTATGCAAACATGTATGGGTGGAAAATATCCAGATGGTAGAAAAGGGTTTTTTGTCCCATAAAAAAAAAAGCCAAGATTCTAGGTTAACCTTCAACCAGAAACAACGGACAAAGCAATACAACTGATTTGCTGGCCATAACCAGATATTAAATTTTGGAAAATGAACAATCAATCTTTAACTGTATTTCACTTACCAAATCGCACCTAGGACGTTTGAAATTGCCATCAGTCACTCGTGGAGTTAGTTGGATATCCACGAAGTCCTCACCACCTGCACCTCTCTGGGTTGAACTGTTATTGACCTGCATCTTAGTGACGTGTGCAAATTCAGCACAAGTATCTTTCAAGGTGGCACTTTTATTCACCCCCTCGCATAGTTTCCGATGCCGATTCCCATGAGCCCGCTGGCAAGCAAGATTTTAAAAACGTATTAGAGAGAACCTAAAACAACTTCCACATACCATACAAACGTTTACGAGGGAGATGTGATTTTTTATCCCCTAAAAAAAAGTCTTGATTTTTGGTTCCTTTTCAACCAGATACAACGAACAGATGATTTTGGAAAAATGAACAATCAATCCTCAACTGTATTTCACTTACCAAATTGCGCCTAAGACGTTTGCCATTATTATCAGCCACTCCTGAAGTTAGCTGGATATCCATGAAGTCCTCACGAGTTGCACCTCTCCGGGTCGAACTGTTATAAACCCCTTCATGTATATTCTGACTCCGATCACCACGATCCTGGCGAACAAGAAGTTAACGACACATCAGAGAAAACCTAGAAAAAAGCTCCCACATACTACACAAACATGTACGGGTGGAAAATATCTAGATGGTAGAAAAGAGTTTCTTGTCCACTTGAAAAAGCCATCATGCAAAGTTTTTCTTCAACCAGATACAACGAACAAATGATTTTGAAAAATAAACAATCAATCCTCAACTGTATTTCACTTACCTAATATCGCCTAAGACGTTTGCTATTCTTATCAGCAACTCCTGGAGTAGGTTGGATATCCAGCTCGTCCAACTCAATAGAAAGTTGGTTGGGGCGGTTGTTCCGCCAAGCCTTTCATCGTCTGGGAAAGAAAAAAATCATCAGAAAGAAAAATGTTAAAAACATAGGCATGCTACACATGCAAGTGTTATTTCAAGGGTGGGTAGGTTGGGGGTAAGACACTGAATTTTCATGATCTCAGTAAGTTGACCTCTTATACTTAGTTGAGCTAAGATGTTTTTACACTTGTTCAGTAACCAGCTACCAGACATTTCGACGTCACAATTTGCCCGCGCACAGGCAAATGATCAGCAACCACCGAGCAAATTTGGTGTATTCGCTAAAATGAGTTGAGGTCTAGGACCGGATTGAACACGAGGTGTGCTGCCTACTTGTGTATAGCGTCAATAAGGTACACATGACCATGATGTGATGTGATGTGATGTGATGTGATGTATACAGAAAAATTCGCAATCCGGTCCTGGCAGCCGTGATAACGTTAAGAAGAAAGTCAACGAAACACGTATTGACTTACTGTAGAGTGCCTCTATAAGAACTTCAAACAATCATGATGTAAAAGTTTCATAATTTTTTATATCCCTCGGGTTATAATATGATTGTAAAACTTCATCCCTAAAGAATCTTAAATTATACTTAAGCTTTGATTAGTCACGACATGATACCGCCGCGACTAATCAAAGCATCGGCAGCTGTGATAGCTGAGCCCAATGCTAATATGTTTAATGCCTCAATTGCTGAAGGTTGCTACGCGAGTGTCTGGAAAGTGAGGCAGGTGACACCGCTGTTTAAGAAGGGTGATGAATTTAAAAAAGAAAACTATAGGCTTGTCACTGTCCTACCTGTACTCAACAATGTACATGAGAGGCTGTTAGTAGCACAGCTGAGAGACTTTTATCAAGTGATCCTGTCGGATTCCATCAGCTCTTACAGAAGGTTCTACAGTTTCGAGACGGCGCTGCTAAAGTTGATTGAGGACTGGAGGGCTATGCTCGATAAAGGGGAATTAGTTGCGGTAGTCTCAGTGGATCTTTCTAAGGCTTTCAAATGTTATTCAACACAATCTACTTTTAGCAAACCTCAAAGCTTATGGTGTGGGAGACAGAAGCTTAGCACTCTTCAAGGATTACTTTTCGGGGAGACAGCAGAGAGTCAAGATTGGGAACACCTTTTCCAGTTGGAAAGATGTTAAAAGAGGAGTTCCGCAAGGAAGTGTTTTGGGGCCTGTGTTTTTTAATATATTCATCAAAGACTTGTTTTACTCGGTTACGCACGGTAAATTTCACGCATATGCGGACGATCATCAGTTATACTCTTCTGATGTCGACCCAGTAGCTCCAGAGAACTGTATTTCTCGGGAAGTGCGAGTTGTAAATAAGCGGGTATCGCAGCAATGGAATGATTGTAAATGAGACAAAACACCAGACTATAGTCTTGGGAAAAACAGGCCACTCTTCTCTTTTCCATTAGAAGATTCTTTGGATAAATTTGGAATAAATATTGACAATAGGTTGCGTTTTGATAATTATATATCAACTATTTGTAAAAAGATAAATGGCCAGTTCAATGTAATGCTAAGATTTCGGAAACTTGTCTCTAATGGTACTCTACTAAGATTGTATAAGGCTTTTATTATGCCACATTTCAACTATTGTTCGTCTGTATGGCACTTTTGTGGTGCGAGCAGTACTGAGAAGATAGATACTTTAAACAAGCGAGTTCTTAGAGTTATCTTGCAGGATTATAATTCTTCCTATGACTCTCTACTTAGCAAAGTTAACTCCAAATCTCTGTATAAAAGACGCCTTCAGACTTTCTTAATTATATTGTACAAGAGCTTGTTTTTTAACTGCTATCCAGGCTATCTAAGGAATATGTTTAGTTTCCGGTCTGTATCCTATAATCTACGCGGAAATTATATTCTGTCTCTACCGGCTACAAAAACTACTACTTATGGTCTTCACTCCTTTTCATATATGGCTTCAAAACTATGGAACTCTCTTCCGGACTCTTTTAGAACGTCTGACTTTTCTGATTTCAAGCGCAAGATTCTACAGTATGACTCTTTCTCATTATTAAATTTTAGAATGTTAGAATTTTACATTTTACATTTTAGTAGTATTTAGAATTATACTTGTAACTCGAAGATACTAGCTTATGCTTTAGCTACTCCAAATTCGAGATTTAATAAAGTATATGTATGTATGTAGGTATGTATATTCAGTTCCTACAAAGTTGTTTGGGCGACAAAAAATTACGAAATATTTTCTTTCATATTGTCACAAGCTTTAGAGAACAAAAAACTTATGATTTCCCACGAGGAATTGGCCAAAATAAGCAACGATGAAATAGTCCTGTCCGTAAATACTTGTGACAAGACGAACGAAAAAAAATCTTCATTTCATTACCGCCTCCGGCAAAAACAGTTTATCACTAAATTCTAATGTAAAGAACTATTACGTTGAACAATGATCAACAGTCGTGAAACATTTATTCAAACTCGTCTCAACCGCTAAATATTCGTCGTGGTGAATTCCCAAACAACGAAGCTGCAGAAGATAATGATTTACGTCGGGTGGTGGGGACTGTAGAGTTGGAAAAATCAGCCAAAGGAAAAGTATGTTCAAAAGTACTACACGTATGTATGCAAGCTTATGCACCTCCATGGACTTTCGGCTCCACTGAATATTCTTAGTTAGGTTACTTGTTTTGGACAGTCCAGTACATTACAACCTGAATAACTCGTACCCACCTTTTACTTCATTACAATATTATGGGTCTCAGTTGTGATAATAAGAAACGAGTTACAGGAATTCACTCTATTAACAGTTTATCCAAATATTTCTTTTAGTATGATTGACATTTGATCTAAACAGTTTTTGAGCCGTGGTCATGTTGTATTTCAATCAGTTTTGAATATCATCCGAAAACAAGAGGAATATGATGCGCCAACCTGAACGAAGAAATCGGAGCTTAGAAATGTCGATAAGTTTGCGAATTACGATCCGCCACGAAAGAAAGTTATATGATCCATTCTCTCTTTATAATGTTACATTATCTAATTAATATTTAATGCAGATTTTTAATTCATGCGCCACGGGAAGTTCCTTGTTGCTGATCATCAGATCATGTGTTTCTAGTACATGTATTAAGAAACTTCTCTGCCAAGATGTTGCTACGCATCTAAATATTGGGAACTAGGTATTGAGCACATCGAGCAAGGCACCAAGACTCTCGAACTGTCTCGGTTCTCCAGTTCAGTTCCACTTACATCCATTTTTACTTCATTCTATGTAACTAGCTCTGGTTGATTTCTTAGGCTCTCACACATTGATTCTCTCTGAGTGCTTCTCACTGACTTGTGCTGCTAAGCATTCATCTCTACACATTGTCTACGTTCTTCTTGTTTACTTCTAGGGTGTGCGATGATTTCGAAAGAGGAAGAATGAATGAATGGTAAGGAAGTTATATAGCGCTAATATTATAAACAATAATCAGAAGCACTTTACAGAAGTTAAAGTTCATACAAATTAAAATTAAAATATTCAAAGGCAATAAACATTAGAACTATTGAAAGAAACTAAAAGCTTTCCTAAATAAAAATGTTTTAAGTTGCTTTTTAAAACTGGCGAGGCTACTACTTGTTCTTATAGTTAATTGCAGCGAGTTCCATAAAGCAGGTGCAGCATGAGCGAAGCCCCGATCCCCAAGTGGAGAGCAGTTGGCTTTTGGAATGAACAGAGGAGATTGTGCAGACGAACGAAGAGCAGAATAATTTAGTAGCTGGTTTCAGGGACAAAAGATCTTTAATGTAGGGAGGACTTTGATTGCGTAATGACTTGTAAACAAGGAGGAGCAATTTAAACTGAACTATGAACGTTACTGGGAGCCAATGTAGGTTGATAAGTGCGGGTGTGATATGATCAAACTTCGCAATCTGAAAAATCACTCGAGCCGCAGCATTCTGAACTTTCTATAAACGATCGAGTTGAAGAGAAATGTGTTACAGTAATCAAGGAGTGAGGATACAAAGGCGTTGACTAGTGTCTTTGTCGATTAAACGGTAAGGAATTTTCTAATCTGTCTTATGTTGTATAATTCCCGAAAAGCCTTGCTACAAATCTTGCCTATGTGAACATTCATTCGCATATGGGGATCGAACTAGGACCCAAGGTTCCGGAGGCTTTCTTAAGATTTAATGAGGGTTTCACCAATGATAATAGATTCAATAGATGTTTTTTCAAGTTGTTGATGGGTGCCAATAATTAAAAACTCAGTTTTCGCGTCGTTGATCATTAAACGATTAGCAATAGAGCCGAGAACGAACATCAGCAGTGCACTTCTCAATCACAGAGACAGCGCTAATTTCGGAACGGATAGAGCAAGGTCGGAAGGAGAGGTAAATATGGGTGTCATCAGCATAACCATGGACGGAAGGGAGGTGCTGAGAAATAATGTTGAAGAGGCGGGAGACGTTGAGAGTGAATAAAATAGGCGCCATACAACCGCCCTGGGGGACTCAACAGTTCAGATTAAAGTCATCAAAAGTCTTATCACCAACAAGTATACGTTGTTTGTGACCGGACAGAAATGAGTCGAACCAATTTAAAGCAGTCCCAACGACTCCAAAACCCTATTGCAAGATATTCAGAAGAATGGAATGTTAAAAGCAGCACTAAGGTCCAAGAGTACGAGAAGGGTCACTTCCTTATTATCCATACTCATTAAGATGTCGTTTTGAACCTTTGATAGAGCAGTTTCTGTCGAGTGATACTTACGGAAGCCGGACTGGAATTTTGGAAGCGGGGCATTTTTTCACAGTGGACGAGAAGTTGTTCAAGTGCAGCCTTTTCCTCTATCTTGGAAATGAATGAAAGACTACTGACTGGACCGCAAGTTTTGTAGACCAAATTAAGTCCAGGTTTTTTCAGTAGAGGAATGATAACGGCGGTTCTCCAATTTTCTGGAACGTGCATGACCACTGAGAAGAGAAAGATTTACCATCTCAGTGATAAGGGGCGCTAATACGTCAAGACGGGACTTCAGTAGTCATGTAGGAAGAGGATTCAGCCGACAAGAGGCTGTTACGAAAAATAGTGTTGCGTGACATGCATGACCTTCTGGAGGCTTCGCGAAAGGTCATGGCTTGTTTATTTTAGTGTATTATGTAATCGTTTCTAAAAGCGGTATATTTTTTAATGTTGCTATAATTAGACCTTTTTTTAGAAAGTTCTAAAATTTTATCGCATAAGTATGTAAGTAGGATAGGTTAAGCTAACTTTTAACTAAGTTTTCACAAGCGAAGAGAGTTGGTTGTTATCAGTCGAGATGGGTCAAGTGTGACGAGGCAGTGTTTGACGAATTTGGCGGAGGCCATGAGTGTTTTCAAGTTTATTGAAGTTGGTGGGGGCAGTGTGCATTTTTCAAGTTGTTTGAAGTTGGCGGAGGCCGTGTGTATTTTCAAGTTGATCGAAGTTGGCGGAGGCCGTGTAAGTTTACTGAGTTACGTGCTAGTGTAGACTTTATTGAGTGGAAGCTACGTTCATTTTGGAATAAATATTCTTGTTGCTGTTCCGACAACCCTGCGTTCTGTTTAGAGTGCAAATCACCTGCCACTCAACCATCGAACTCGTAACAGAGGCATTTTAGGATTCTCGAACAATCTTAGATATATCTTCTATGGATAGCGCAGAAAAACTCTCCAGATTCTCCTTAGGAGTAACATGAATAAGTCGAGGTTCTTGAACTTGAAACTTGACAAGACTTTCCTTTCTGATTTCAATTTTTTGAGTTCTTTTTTTTAAAAAAAATAACTATATGTTAACGTATAGAGTGGTGTGTTTTGGTGTAGTGTTATCTGATCAGCGCAATTTGGTGTATCTCTAAGCAATCTGATTGGCGCATCCTTTTTTCAGTGTATCTCAAAGCAATATGATTGGCGCAATTTTTTGGTGTATCACAAACCAATCAGTATTCTTCCTTATTTCACGATGGCATTCAAGTTTTTATTCCTTATGAAACTTTTTCCGATTAAACATTGTCTTTTTTACAATTAAACTTCCAAGTTTCAAGTATTAAACATTGTACTTCTCATAATTCCACTTTGTAGTTGTGGCAATGCAATATTTTTGTACTTATGCTATTGATATATTCAACATGCAGTACTTCGCGCTATGAACATTCAACTTTCCTTTATCTAACCGTAACCCAACTATTAACGAAGGAGCGCAGGCTCAGTAAGGTCAAGTAACTCATGTAAGCCTCATCACTTCGTACCAGGTTATCTTGTGAGATGAAAAGTGGACGATATCTCGTATTTTCTGGACTGTGTTCATAATATCCTGGCTTAAACAATAGTATGTCAGGGGTTTCATTAAGGGCCAGGCTACGGGCAAATTGACCGGTTGTGAAGACGGTTTTGCCCACCTGATTTGACGGTCTGGAGGAAAGTTTATCTTGAAAAAGAAGTTCAGTTCAGAGTTTTGCCCCGCTGTGAAAACCAGTTGCCATCCTGCAGAAAACATTAATGAAACCCCTGGTATGTACCTGACACACTTAGTCCATATGACATCATTCTCCTCTTAACTGTTCTGCAACTTACTCTAAGCATAGTAGCAATCTCTTGTAATTTAAAACCTTGTTCAATTAAATATGAGAGCTGTTCCTTGCTTATTACGTACGAGGGTCGTCCACAATTACCATCTTGTTGCACGCTAGCGCTACAACCTCCATAAGAATTCTCAGTTCTTTCGATTTCTACCAGCAAACTATGAGCTCTTCCTATGGTTTCTGTTATGAAATCATCGATGTCTAGATTTACCAACATCCTTTGCAAAAAATCTACTTTATCAACAAGAAGCTGAACATTTCCATGACTGTTATGTATGCCTTGAACATTATTTAAAATGTCTAGGATATTATGAACTCGTGGACCGTAGGGGAAGTTAACAAATAAACGCCTCTGCCAGCAGGGTACATTTATTGCGTCGACTGCCATGTTAAATATCCGTTTCTTTGCTTCTAAAAGTTCTCCATGAATTAAATATTGTTTAAACGGTAATTTACCGCTGCACCTGCGTGTTTACTTTTTACCCGCCAGTATGGACTAGACTTTCTAAGATGAAATACCATTTTCCAGTAAAGAACGTAAATTTTATGACATAATTCTACCTCGTTGAGAAATATTTCACAAGGAACAGGATGGTACAGTCAGTCAATTTACCATGCAACTCTCACGTGCTTAGACGTTTTCTACCAATAAAATTCGCTATTAGCTTCCTTGGACTTTACCCCTTTACCCCACAAGTTCATCACGTTTTCCGCTTAATCTCAAACCTCTGCACTTTAACCATCGTTTCAACTGATCTACAGTGTAGTCCTTTGGTTCTCGTTCAAGATTTCGCGCCAGGAACGCCATCCTCTTGGGTTGAAACGGTCAAAGAACGAAGCGAAGCGCTCGCAAGGCACTTGGAGTAGTTTGTTTGTCTGAGTCAAGTGGGGGGTCTCAAATTTTGTGACGTCATATGTGCGCGACGCCATTGAGAAATGGTCTGAAGACCCTGCACGTTTTGGATGAGATTATCAAAGACCAACTGTATTTGAAAACCTCTTTTTAAGCAATCCAAGTGATGTGGATTCTGTCAAAGTGATCAATTCTTTCCGGCATTCAATGGTCGAAGACTGTGCTACCAAAGACTACCAAGTGCAGTACATCAATGACTGCTCAAAACAAGGTAATATTAATAACTTCTATATACAAATTCCAAAGTCAATTTTGGTAAAACGTACACAGGGTTTAGAGTTTTCAAAATATGGGGTTCAGCAGATGTCCTGTATCAGAAATATATGCAGAAAACATCACAATGCCTTATCAGTGATAAAAGACTGATGTTTTATTCATCTTTACCTTTAAATCTGACATAGCACTAATGTTTTATGCATAAGCACCGTGATGCTATCAAAGTCCTCAGTTTATCACCCGATCCAACACGTAACATAATATTAAATATATTTCCTATTTTTATTCACTTTGTTTAGGTCTTCAGGACCTTCAAAGATTCGTAACTGGATCTTACTCATTGCCACCAGGCACAACAGTCTCTGTTGTGCTCACTGATGATAATGAGGGACGTACTTTTTGCCTCAACTTGTCTTCAGCAGCTACACCTACCTCGATGTTTTAAATCATATGAGGAATTCTAGTTAGCTCTGAATGCTGTATACAAACCATCAGCCCAATCATTCAATGCGACATAAATAGTTTACACATGGGGGATACATACACTCTATATAGGAGTGTGAGCATGCTCATTGTAAATTTGAAAAGAGACCCAGCCCCAAGAGATTAAGCTAAGTCTTGTTCAAGTGGGACTTGGCAATGCAGGATTATTACCCCTAAAAGGTTCAACAAAGTGTTTCTATTTACATGCAAACAATTTCATGGTCATTAATGCGATCCTTGTCAGTTCTAATTTTATTGTTGATGGAGGAAAGCTACCTGAAAAAGTACAAACTAATATTAATGTATTCCAATAAACTCTAAAACACTTCAAAAGGGACCAGATTGCTGTTTTTATCGTTAAAAGTACATTGAGCACCCCCATCCCCTAGTGTGTTGGAACCCTGCCCCCAGGCTTCATTTTTCATTGCAAACAGCCAATACAACAATTTTTTCACATTGCATTTTGCACCGTTAGAGTTATTCCATTTTCTAAATTTGGGTTCTTGGTTATGTCATTGTCCTATTTCACTATGACCATACAATATGTTTGCATGGGGGACAGAAACAATCAAAACAATATGGATTTTTACTAGATATTCTCTCTCTTCCGATATATATATATATATATATATATATATATATATAGATACTTTCTAATTTTTCTATCAGTTGACTGAATGATTGTTTGGAATTATGTATGTTTTGTTGTCTATTTTGTCTCTTCTCATTGTCTTTTGTCACCCTTCAGCAAACATGATCTTCAACATTGAAAAAATGCAATGTTTTGATGTGTCGTCGTCTACTGAAATAGGAATTTGCCCAAAAAGCTAGTTTTGTTGATTTTTTACATCAGATATTTAACATTTGTGTTGCATGTATTGAAAGGAATGAAATTACTGCAGTAAAAATATCAATACCATAACTATTGCTTTGTCTAAGAGGATCTATAAAAGTACATATTTCAGCATGCTTGTCTGCACTTTAATGGGCTGGGTGTTTCTGGCACTGTAACAACACTACATTCATCATTCTCAGGTAGTGGTCCATCCCAGTCAATGCCATATGCATTGATCTCCTCCTAAAAGACAAAAGGTACTAATTCGGCAATTCTAGTAAGGTGTTATCACTTAATTTTATCTTATGTCACATGTAATTTGGACCTGAAAGCAAGTAGAAAGTACAAGTTTATTCTGCCTCTTTCATTAAACTAGAACATGTGAGCAGGGTGAGCTCATGCCCTGTTGTATTATGGCATAGATTAGATTTGCATATACTTATTTTTAATGACTAGCATTTTCGAGAAGTGAATGTTCTGTGTACTTTAGCAGTCACAAGGGTTAAAAATATTTGAAACTGATAGTTATAGTTCTGTCTTTGATTTTGTTGGCTGAGAATGGAATTTAGTTTGGACATTTTATATGATCACACAATTCCAATTGATCTGGGAAAACAATTAGATATTCTTGTATTCTCGATCAGCCAGTTGTTTAGCTATTGTCATGTGAGCTACAGTGTTCCACACCCTTCAAGATCTTTGATTCTGAAAGGTTTAATATAAGTTATTTATACAATAATTGATATCCATTCAGTTTATGGTAGCAAAAAAGGATTGAAAATAATTAATTATTGAAATCTTGGGTGGAATTCCGATTAATAATACATCTCCTGAAAATGCAAGTCTGGTGGAAAAAAGGAGAAACTAATACAAGTCAATATGTAAAAGCCTGTGGCTACTATCCGTCATTTGTTTATTACTTACATCTGACAATGATTCATACATCTCCCTGGCCACTACAGATTCAGTTCCTCTCATGCGTAGAAGCCCCAAAATATAAAGCTGCATGAGTGATCTGTTACCAGCTGTCCTTATTCTGTGTCGTATATAACCTTCTCTCCAAGTATCTAGATGTTGGTTAATACGTGGTACATAGGTATAATGCAGACCATATAGGTGGACTTGGTTTGCAGGATCAAGAATGCCACACTCTTCAAGATGATAAAAAAGATGGTAGCATATATACAACACACCTTCAAACACATCCCTCCACAGTCATTCTATCCTTTGGTTATGGGCGCTTTTGCCTGTACTTATACTGCCTCTTCCAGAGCCTCGCTGTGGATGTTGGAGCATAAACATAGATACTCCAACACTCTCACCTCCCTGGTCTGATCTAACTCTTGAGGGGAGTCCATACTCTGCTACTGCATCAAGGAAAAGTCTAAGAACAGTATCTGCAGTATTGTTTGTTCCAGCTCTAAGAAAAACAGTGTCACCAATTAGCACCTTGCTAGTCAGGAGCTAGATCCCTAACAGACACATAAATAAAGTTTCATCATCATCATCATCATCATCATCATCATCAAAACAGAGAGTCGAGTATAACCATCTATTCCGCCATGCAACACGATCCTCCATCTAAAGTAAATAAATTACATTTAACAATTCAGTTGTAGGCATGACTGGGTTGAATAGCGATTTAGGGGGTAAATTATCATCCATTGAATAAAATCCATGCAAAATTTATGGAGTGGATAACTTTGCCTGCCTTTTGTGGAACTGAGCTTATGATTACAATATTAACCCTAGGCCCACCATGCAATACAATGAAATCTTGTTCATGTGGCCACCAAAGAGAAAGTCCTCAGTGAACATATTAATGGGGTGCCCATGCAGGAAATATATAAAATCTATAAGCAAAGCTCAGATAAAGTGCAACGGAGGGGTTGGGCTGGGTTCCACTGTATGCATGAACTATTATATTAAATGAAGAATAAATGCAATTATCATATGACCAGTAGCGCACTTTCTAAGAAAACATTTCAACAAAATAACGCCATCAGAGCCGTGTGCGCTATCGCTTTTTTTCAATGTTACAAGTGTTTTAATAACTTTCTTACCTTTTTTCATAACTGAAATCATATGATAAAATGCTTATTGACTGAGTTCAGATGGGCTGTACAGGAAAATATTTGGCTCTCAGTCATTTGTACCGACCTTCCTTGCTGTGCTCAGTCCATAGCACATCACCTTGAGCCAAATATTTTTCTGTAAGGCCCTACCAATCAGACAATAAGTACATAGTGTAATATTATAAGCTTAGTCACTAATGAAATATTAAAGTTTGTGTTCACCTGATCAATTCATGGTTGCCACCTATATGCCACAGAGCCAGTGGCCCACTGACACTGTACACAGCTCTTGGAGTTAGAGATAGCCACCTCATAGCTACTCCTTCCAGATCCGTCCTTTGCATGCATTCACAAATTCGCAACTGCGACACATTAATGTTCCGCAATACAAGCTGTGATTTAACCCTATGATATCCCACATTTGGAAAATCCAATTGAACAGCCCTAACAATGCTATCAAGATCATCATCTGATATGGTTGTTCTTTTATCAATAATTGAGATATTATAATCACGCAGTCACCTTTTTATCGTACTTTCACTCACACAAAGGGCTTTGGCAATGGGATAAAAGTCTCATCACATCTGAAAGTGATGTGCAAACCATATCAAGCAGTTGCATATTGTCAGCAAGACCTGCCAAATGATGTGATATTTGCTGCAAACCAAACAGCACATAATCACGCATGTCTTCACTGACTGTATCTTGTTGAAGTCTTCTCGCAAGGTCAATTAAAGTACAGCAAAGATTGTTAAAAAATTGTTGTTGTTCAGTCTGGAAGGACGCCATTTTGTTGAACCAAGGTCCTCTTAAAGGCAACTTTAATTAAAGCTACAAGGAACGCCTGCTAGAAGTGAGAAGTCAGAAAACGTCGAGAAATTGTAAATCAGAACATGCGAAGTGTTATCTCAGAACGGAACTTCATGAATAATGTCGCACATTTGCTTATGTATATTTTAAAGTTAGGAAATGGTGAACATGTAATTTTGCAAGTCAGAACATGGGCAAATCTTTGGTTTCGTAAGTCAAGGAATGTCATATATTTTAAAGTCAGGAAATGGTGAACATGTAACTTTGCAAGTCAGAACATAGGCAAATCTTTGGTTTCGTAAGTCAAAGAATGTCATATATTTATATTTTAAAGTCAGGAAATGGTGAACATTTTGATTTGCAACTCAAAACATGGGCAAATTTCTAGTTTCAATTTTGACCTAGAAAACGCGCCATATCACGACCATGTGTTCGTTTCAATAGCACCAGGACAAGCACAAACACTAAACTGGATATTACAATGAGCTCTCTACTGTCCAGTTGTTGATAAAGGAAGGCAAAGCACCCACAAATGAACAAGAGGAGAAAGAAGTCTCCCCTTCTTGGATATATAATGTATGCCCGAAAAACTGAGGATATATACTGGAGATGAACTTTCTGTGCTTGGTTATGGATGCCAATACGAGACAGCTCCCAAGCAGCAAACAGATTGGTTAAGAACAGCGGGTTTAACACACGAGCGTAAGGGTGGCCAAACACTGCAAACGCAGTTGATAGTGCCACTGCAATGAACAAGATGGTGTTTCGCATTCGAGGTAATGCCATGATCTTAACAAATGTGTATGTGCGAGAACTGGAGAGTTGAAAGGCAATATCTACTGCATACTCCTGACAACTGTTACCAGACACCATCGGCTCGGCATCCACAAGCTCTCTGATTTTCGTTTCTCTCTGAGTTCGAGTGACAAAGCCGACATGGTCGAGACGGTATTTGGCTAGTGTATCCTCTTCCATTTCTTTAAACGGAATCTTTTTTCCTTTACCAGATATAACATTTCCAACAGCGTGTGTGTAGAAGTATCCACCACTCTCCTGTATCACAACTGCCCAATGGTTGAGAGTGGTGGAACTAGAAAAATCTGCCTTGTCCAGGTCTATTTGTTCAATGCACCTTGCTATGTAAAGCTCCTGATCAGTGGCGACATTCAATCCCACAAGTATTCTCCATAGAATAATAATGTAGGGAAGTCCATAGAGTATTGGGAAAAAAAAGCCAGTGGCTGCCACTAAAATAACTCCTGTCCTGAAAATCACTTCGTACTTGAAGAAGGTGAGGACAAAAAACAGGCAAATATAACTCATAGAGGAAGCAACAAGGAACGCGGAGTCTTCGAACATTGTTGGTCATGAAGGTCCCAGAGGTTTTTCTTGATATTTCACCGGAGAGCTACCAATTTAAACTTCAAGTATAGTATTTTAACTGTTTTAGAAGTAATTTGGATATATCAACAAAGTTGAAATGGTAAAATGGCCACCGCAACGATCACAAAAGCTGACGTTTCGAGGGTTAGCCCTTCGTCGGAGCGAATAGAGGAATAGACAACATTCGCATTCCCCGACGGTCCTGGAACGAGTAGGCCCTGAGCATGAATGCGAGGCTGATGCTTGAAGTTACTGGGAGTAACACTAGATGATGAACTTAGTTTCAGTACTCATATAAGTGATAATTGTAAAATGGCAAGTAGGAAGGTTGGTGTTCTATTACGTCTCAGAAAAATGATTCCCGGAAAAGCCAAGTTACAATTGTACAAATCAGAAAGTCTACCTAACTTTACATACTGTCACATAGTATGACATTTTTGCAAAGCATCTGATGCAAGAAAATTAGAAAGGGTACAAGAACGGGCATTACGTGCTGTATATAATGATAGGAACGCTACGTATGAGGAACTCCTAGAGAAGGGAAGATTCTCTAGTCTTGAGAACAGACGGTTACAACGTATATGTGCACGATCCTTAGACGGTTACAAGATATACTAATTTTAAAGTATAAGGTTAAAAATTCACTAGCTCCAGAGCAGGTATGTAATATGTTTTTTTCAGCAAGAAGAGCATTATAACTTACGAAGTGATTTTCCTGTTCCAAGATATAATACTGTTAAGTATGGCAAGCACAGTATCAGATATTTAGGTCCACACATATCGGGCAAGATAAGCGAGGAACTACGCAGTAAGACCAGTCTTCAGGCATTCAGGAGAGGGGTGCGTGCTCTCAATGTGCTTGGCTTGCTGGATGGCACGTGTGGCTGCTGTGCATGCTCATCTTAAAGAGGTGGGTATGCATAGTGGCTTTTGCTGTGTGGCTGCCTGGTGTATTGGGAGTGTGCTCCCCTATCCTCTATTTAACTCGCCTTATTTAAATTTTCCAGACTTTTAACTTTCTAAATTCTGTATAAACATTCTATTGCTGCTTATATGATTGTCTGTAACAATTTTATATATATTTTATGATGCTTTTTATATATATTACTGATATTTTGAGAATATATCCTTAATATTTTTACATATACTCTATTTAATCTTATATAATACTCATGTTATTCATTATAGTGTCCACAATTAGCTTTTAGCCAAACAAACAAAGGCTGATAGTTTCAAAAGAAACTGTTTGGGGCTGCGTCGGTGGGAGTAACGAAATAATAAACGCCCCGGGCTACTAAACGCCCCGGGCCAAAGCAATGCCATTCAGAGAGTGAAGAAAACATGGAAGCCTCATACGACACCGCCACTCAAGATGATCTACTCGGCAAGTCTTAGGATAACGAACAAATCCCGCAGTACCAAATGCCTAGCAGAACATGCCCAGAATCCCTACAATATAGGGCGAGGGCCAAAATAAGAGCAGATGAGGATTTCATAAATGAGATAAAGCAAATCGTTAACAACGTGGAGCAAGAAACAGTAAAGGCGATCATGTGCTTCTATGAACGTGAAATCGGTCGTTTTAATGCCGAAATAAAGAAAAGAAAACGAGCCAAAATGGCTAGAACACTGAACACTAAGAACTGTAGTACGATCGAATCAGCGCGCGTGGCGCAAGCTGAAAGCAATCAAGACAACTTAACGATCGAGACAGTCAAAAAAATAGCTGTACATCTACAAAAGGCGAACGATTCGAAAAAGACGCAATCCCTGATATGCATACTCAGTGCCACATATAAGGCAAATTCTCATGAAAAACTGGCATTTAATAGAAACACAACCACTACTGAGCGAACTATACAAAAATCCGCCGCTCGTATCTTACAAAAGAGGGCGGTCGCTCAAAGACATACTCGTGAGGACTAAACTTTGAATAGGCTACTCTAAACACACGCTGGGGAGTCGTATTGGCCTGTCAACCCCATTTTATGCCACCATCTTCCTCTTCGCTACTGGACACAACTTCGCTTCGTTCAGAAGAAGATTCACTTGACAAAATTTCAATATTTGCCATCTCCTTCGCCCACGAATACAAACAAACAGTGAGTGAAATAAACCACGCTATCGGAGTGAACACAACCAGTGACGTCATCAATCCATTTCGCTCGGTACCAGAGCCCGGACATGATTTTGTGTAAAATTTTTGATTTGAACGGTTAAAAAAGATATCTTTCGCTTCTTTTTGGCCAAAGCAAATTATCTCTTGATGATTAGCATATTTAAAACTACAGGTTAGAGCAAAAATTTCAGATACGAAAAATTCGTTTCAGTAGCACTTTAAAGGCAGAGAATGGAGCTACGTTATTGGTGGGAAAATGGCAACGAGAAAAACAAGAATAAATTAGTGGAATGAAAAGCGTTCGTTGATCCCTGTGGGATTTAGATTGCCGGTTTGAAAGATGAACTTTTTTTCAAGATTTTTACGGCTTTCCGTGCTACCTAAGTGTAAGGAAAGACCGCAGATTGCCATATGTTGCTTAGAATGATTAGGTAAATTAAAATGTCTAGCGACTGGCTTCGATGTGTCCTTGTCATTCCTTTCCACGTCTCGAAGGTGTTCTCGGAATCGGTCACCTAGTCTTCTGCCTGTTTCGCCGATGTATATCTTTTTGCAATAAGTGCAAGTTATGCAATAGATTACATTGGCGGAGGTGCACATGAAGTGATCGGTGATCTTAATGGATCGTTTAGGTCCCGATATTTTATCAGTGTTGTCAATGAAAGGACACGTTTTGCATCGTGCACGAGCGCATTTAAAAGTGCCTGGTTGGTCATTAGTCTGAAAAGAACTTCTGACCAAAAAATTGCCTATGTTTTTGCCGCGTTTGAATGAAATGAGCGGAGGCTGCGAAAAGATAGTGCTTGTCTCTCAGAAGTAATTTAAAGTTTTTAAGACTGATGGATTTAACTGAGTGGTTGTGATAGTGAAATGTGAGAGTGAATGGAATGCGGTCGGAATCTTCCTTATGCGACGTTTGTAGTGCTGAATGTCGATCAATAAGTTGGGCGCGGTGGTAACCCGTTTGAACGACAGAAACAGGGTAACCACGTTTATCGAAAAACTGGCACATTGACTCATAGATTGACACATAGATTCGACAGTCATCTGCATAGAGGTGGTAAAGGAGACCATGCTTTCGAATGATGTCAGCAAGAGAGGCTGTATAAAGTATATACAAAATTGGCCCAAGTACAGATCCTTGAGGCACTCCCCATTGTGGCTCCGTAGATGATGTGGTCGACCGTATCAAAAGCGGTTGATAAGTCTAACAACAAAAAAAGCACATTTTCCTGTTTATCGATTGCATTGTAAGAGGAAACAGGATGGAACTGAAATTTCTCAATTATTGATTAGGAAAGCAGTCGTAGCTGAGGGTGTCTTTCAGGGTAAACCTTTTGAAATCACTAAGGATTTCGCTGGAAAACTTACTCACTCGAAAATGACCTCGGAGAGGTCGAAACGTCGTGACTTCTTAGCGCCAGCTTTTATTTCAAAGTCGATTTCTAAGAAACTACTTATTAAGATTTTGAAACGCGATAACCAGCTTCACTTGTTCAGCAGACTTGAACAGTGCAGCATAAAACAAGTCAACTACGAGACTGCGGTTGAATTTTTAAAGTTATTTCAAAACTTTGAGCTGACACCGACTTTTGCGAGAGTCGAGAAGACTAAATCTGAGAAATGGAATAGATCATCCCTATCTTTGAACAGAATGTGGTCGGTGAAGAACTTCGCCAGAAAACTAAGCAAATGGCGGAGTTGAAAAGGGAAATTAATGAGGCGTACCGAAAAATCCAAGAAGAATGCTCGCCTCTTCGCTACATCTACAGTCTGAAAACGATGGTCACCTTTCGCAACGAGCAGTATCAACAACAGATGAGTGGCCATACTAAAAAGATCTCAAGACTTCTCACCGCCGATACGAACATTGATGAGCATATCAAGAACATATCTTCGTACAGGCTGTCCTTCTTCCAAAAGCTGGTCCTGTGTAGAGGGCTTAACTTTGCTCTACCACAACGAATATCATCAAGGGAAATCCATGCAACCTTTGAGAAAGCTTATTGGAAACTAGAAGTGAATCTCAATGACAGCGGTTTAAAAGAATTAGCAGCAGCAACCCTGAGGTCTATTGCGCTTAATTACAGCGAACGAAAGGGTCCATCACCACCGAAAGCAATGTTGAGAGCGATAAGTCAACTGAAGAAGAAAGATGACATTGCTATCACAAAGCCTGATACGGGCTCTGGCGTTGTCGTAATGGATAAATCAGACTATGTACGTCTGTTGAAAGAATCATCGATTAATGACGAGACGAAATTCGTACCCGTAAGCCTTGAGAGACCAAGAACACGAGGTAGGCCTCCGAAGTTTTACCATCCATTGCTTCAAAAAGAGAAAGAGGTGTACTCGGCTGTACAACGGATTCTACCAAAAGCATCGCTGACTCAGTCATCCAAAAGGGTTCCAGACTCGCACATCTTTACGTTCTTCCAAAACCCCACAAGAAGAAGTTAGCCATGCATCCGATTTTATCAGCTACAGGAACGTATAATTATAAACTTGCCAAGTGGCTGGACGAGAAGCTGAAGCCCCTGTCTGTCAACGAACATATGGTTAGCGATATTTATGTTTTTGCCGACGAACTTCGTGAAATGAAAATCAAGGACCGCGAAGTTTTGGTGTCGTATGATGTATCGTCACTGTTTATTAACGTTTCTGTGGATGAAACCATCGAGAGCATCACAGAGAGAGCCTTTGAAAACGACTGGTTCAACAGAGAATACGATCCTAACATCACGAAGTCAGATTTGATGGAGCTGGTAAGAATCGCCACCAAAAATCAGCTACATTTTTCAGTTCGAAGGAAAGTTGTACGAACAAGTGGACGGTGTAGCTATGGGATCGCCACTGGGTCCCCTCATGGCAAACGCCTTCATGTGTAGAATTGAGAAACAGCTAGAAAGAGAGAACAAGATGCCTATCTTCTACAAGCGCTTTGTAGATGATACACTTAGTGTAATACCTGATCCGGAAGCAGCCTCAGAATTTCTGGACACATTGAACAAGTCTCATCCCTCTACTGATTTCACAATGGAACTCCAAGAAAATGGTAGGCTTCCCTTTCTCGGAATGGATATTATCAGGAATGAATGCCGCCTAGACACCATGGTCTACAGAAAACCGTCGGACAAAGGGCTTTTGCTACACTATCACAGTCACGTTGACGCCAGATACAAAACGGTCACTGCTGATCACCATGCTAAACAATGCGTTTTAACTCTTTTCTACGTGGAAGTTTTTTCATGAGGAATGTGAACGCCTTAAACAGATCTTCTCCCAACTGCGCTATCCTGATGACCTTGTGCAGTCAACCATTTGCAGATTCGTTGAATCAAAAGTGTCTGAGTATTCACATACCCGAATGGCTGATAAAAGAGAAGCCCCAGTCAGAATCGTGTTGCCTTACAAGGACCAGAAATCTGCAAATGTAGTACGAAAACAATTGGCTGACCTCAGTCGGAAGATCAACGTCGATATTAGCCCAGTTTATACAAGTAAAAAGATCAAGAATGAAATTAGGGTCATGGAAGACAAACCGCCTCTTGTGAGTCAACAATGCGTGGTGTATTCATTTCAGTGTGGCCTGTGCGATGCAGGCTATGTCGGCTACACGTACCGACACTTGCACCAACGAATTGAAGAACACAAAGGATCGGCAATCGGACGCCACCTCAGAGAGCAGCATGACATGGAGCCAGAAGACATCGCACAGAGTTTTCGAATCTTAAGGAAGTGTCAGAACAAATTTGACTGTCTTGTTTTTGAAATGTTTTTTTATCAAAGAACTGAAACCAACGCTAAACAAACAGTGCGATTCAATTCGCGCCAAACTATTTGTTTAGAACAATTCGTGCTACGATTACTTTATTCTTTTATTCCTTTATTCTTTTATTCTCTTCCATTGTATATTGTTTACACTTTTTCACGTATTTTAGTGTTCGCCACATTTTATCGTCTTCAACTTGCTTCAACATATTTATGCTGATTTGGAAAACTTACTGACTTGAAAATGATCTCAGAGGTCGAAACGTCGTGACTTCTTAGCGCTAGCTTTTATTTCAAAGTCGATTTCGCTGTAATCATAGATTTATATTTCTGAAGATGTTCTTTTTTAGCAATAAAAAGCTTTTCCTTGACTTGATCTCAGTACAAAAGGTATCTTTCCCAGTCTTCAAACATTCCTGTACGACGAGCAAGTTTTGTAACATGTTCTCAGTAATGTCAATTAATTCTTTAATCTCCTGGTCTGTAAATGGGCACTGGCGATATTTGACCTTCATGTATCGAACAGGTGCATGCTTGTTAAGCACCTCTAAAAAGTGACGATCGAAATGTTATAGCATCTCATTAGCATCATTGATCATGGAGATCTCGTGCCAAGGGACTTAAGCTGGGTCCTCCACAAGCCTGTCCCGATCATAGCTTTAGAATTTATTGCTATGATTGAATAGCGCTTCACTTAAGTTGGTTTCCACTACGCCACTCTCAGCGACAAGGGCAGCGTTTGATGTCAAGATGAAGTTAATCAAGGTTTCATGTTAGTCAGTTGCAGACGGGATTTCCTTGAGCAACTGATTAGGGCGTGTGATGTCGAGTGATTTTTACGAAAACCAAACTGACAGAGATAGAATAGCTCGTTTGTTTCGGCAAATTCGACAAAGCGATTATACATGACCTTTTTAGAGAATTTTGAGAAATTTGGCAGCAAAGAAATTGGTCTATAATTTACAAAAAGACTTGGATCCTCTGCTTTGTAGATGGAAATTACTTTACAAATTTTTAGTTCATCTGGGAAGATGCCTTTTGCGAGTGCTTGCTGAACATCATACGAAACAATCGATTTCCGTGTCCTTCCTCTTGGGGACACAGCTCTAAGCTAACAAAAATACTCATCCCTAATCGGTGTTTGACCACGTTGGAAATATTTCCAAACTTACAGACCAGAAACAAACTGGTGTTGGAAATGCAAACTCCGGGTTGACGAAGAATCGCGAAGTACATTCCGCGGAATAGAAAGAACGCCAACAAAGAGAAGGCACATAACTTTTTTTTTTTAAGTAAAAAATCTGGCATTTCGCGTACGACTCCTATAAGCCCTAGTTGTAAAAATCCCAAAAAAGTCAAAAGATAACCAGGAAATATCACCTGTAGGAGGAATTAAGTGTCATTAAAATACTTCATCATCGAAAAGGCAAAAGTAAATCATAAGAACTCAGCCACATTTTCCCCATCAATTAAACCCTTTGTAACAATATCACTTGAATATCAGAAAAATACCATAGTGGCTCAAAAAGATAACTGCTCAGAAAAAAAGATATAAAAGGTCAAAAGAAAAGGAAAAAGACCATGATAATATGGAGGACAAACTGAAAAAAACAGCAACAACAAGAGTGAAAAAGAATTTCACGGGGAGGAGTTACTCGGCCCCCAAGCCAGTTCGAGAGTTACTCCTTGTCCGCCAGCTCCAAATCATACTCGGGGAGAAGTTATTCGGCCCCCAAGCCAGATCAAGAATAACTCCTATAGCGTGATTCGAACCCGCGACCTCGATGACCTCATTTGCACTCGTTGCGCGCTCACGATTACCAGTCGACCATCTCGAAACTCATCACTATATTAGCATTAATTGTCGGTGTGAAGAGTTTTCAAATGCCAGGTTGGGGGGTAGGGTGAGGACGTTTGTCTGAATGAGAATGCAATGGAGCGTTTCCGGTTAAGAATTAAGGAAATGAAGCATATAAAGAACTGATAGAAGCCATATCAGCAAGAAATATTAGCATATGTAGTAATGGCGGACAGGCTCGTTTATCCGTGCTCTTTAAGCACGTCGATTTCTCAAAGAATCTATTTGGTGCAGTGGTAGTGGTAGTAGCAAAGCTTAATCTAAACGCGGAAAACCATCAGTGTATACTTCAAGTAAAAAGCTAAGACTATTTATAACGGTTTTACATGATTACCGACATTTTTAAGTTACTGGGTTAGTTATTTCATAACGTGGCTCCACCATAGCCGAGGTCACGTTTTAAATATAATTGGTTCTCGGTTTAAATATAATTGGTTCTCGGTTTCGGCAAAGCCAATTTTCCCTCAGAGTTTCTCAGGTTGTAGTAGGAGTAGCTCTGAGCAAATGACACTGGAGGTATTTCTGGGTGAGACTATTCATTGTTTTATACATCGTTAAGGCTTTCTGTTTCTTTCGTCTGTCCTCGTTAACAGCGGATTAGAGGTCGTCCGAATTATTACAAAATTTCTGTTTGACACGAAGTCAGAGTTACTTCGTGTCAAAAGGAAATTTTGTAATAATTCTAGCTGCACGATTCTGTAATTTCTGGAGCTTATCAGTCAAGTGGCCACTGGGACAGTCCCAAACCAAGCTAAAGTAATCAAAGTTTGGCAAAATTAAATTAAATTTGAGTAGCTGTTTCCTTCGGAAAAAAGGGTCACATCCGTATGAGGGCTCCTATCGCTGAGGATACCTCAGCCTTGCTTCTTTCTTAGCTTTAACGCGTTTACGCCAAGTAAGGTGAGCATCTGATGATTTGAACCTTTACTCTGTTAAAAGACAAAATTGAAATCTAGCAAGAATTTTCATTAAGTGTATTTTTAGTCTTATTTAATTGTTAAGAAAAAGGAATGGAAATATTACATTACTTTAAGCCATTCGATGCAAAAATTCTTATTCATTTTGGCGGTCTCATCTAAGTACAATTTCTTTCACCTTTTTCTTGTTAAAACAGTTTACAATAAAAATCTGCGATAAAATATTGGAAAACATTACACGACGTTTCGACGTTTCCAGAACGTAATTATCAAGTGAGAATGAAATAACAAAACTAATATATATATAGATGAGAAAATGATTAAAATTAAGAGTCATTGAGAGTCAAACAAAGAGTTTAGCCTTAATGGAGTCGCTCTGGGTATTTAAATTAGGTCTTATTGTTCTTATGTACAACATTTCGTTGACCAGGCAATCCAATTTCGTGCTGCATTTTTTAAACACCCGAAATTGGCTCTCATTGAGCAAGTTAACGTTCAGATGATGACCAATGGCAGAATATTGATGATCAGCAATGCGTTGAAATAGATGGCGTGTCGTATATCCGACATAATTTGAATCGCACAAATCACATTTATAACATTAAACAACGCTGTGTTGATTGACGATAGGTGGCTTGATTTCTTTAAGCTTAAGAGCTTGCTTAAGTTTCTTGCTGTTGAATACTGGTCTTGTTATGGTTGTGAATTTGGCCTGGAAGCAGATGTTCAGTTTCTATGGTGATCAGGACTCGTTGTAGTATATTTCACGGTAAGCTTTGTTTTTAATTATGTCAATCTGCTAGTTAAGGAAGAGAGTAAATCTCTGGGGTAAAAGTTAACCTCGTATAGGAATTCCTGGAAATTCCTGCTTCTTATACTTCTGATTATTCTCAGACTCGTTTTACGAGTCTGGGAATATTTCTTAAATTTCAATTTAACACCTTCAAAACCTCTTTCTTTAAGGTGACCTAAGTGTAAACAGCTTATGCCTTTTCATCTTTCGCACTGAAATTTGAATTAGCTAACCTGCGTAAGACCACGTAGCATCTTGTAGAATCAATCTTGTTTTTAGGAAAAGCATAGCACCAGTAGTTTCCAGATAGAATTCAAGATTTACCTCTACAGCAGGAATATATTCTGCTAATACGTGCGTAATATTAGGTGAAAGGGGTCGTAAAAAGTTTCCTCTGTCTAAGCTTGTCTACGGGACCACTAACTACTTATCTATCAGCTGTGATTTCCCCGATTTAGAACGTCTTGCCGCTGGCACGGGAAGTTATCTTGTTAATTAGGTTCCGTGTTTCTCGTAAATTTCCTTTGTTAGCTTCCAGGTTGGCAGAAACATAGAGTTTCTGCGAGCTTAATATTGCGTTATTTAGCCGGTTTCTAGCACGTTTATATTGATCCCATGGGGCTGATCCATTGAAAGAGATTGTCTTATCTTTAAGGAAATCTCTTCTTCTGGTTTTGCTCAGTACGTCACCGTTAATCCACTATGGACATCGCTTTTTATGGACTCTTTTTATTGAGTGGTGCATGTTTTTCGACACGGGTGAGACATTTTCTTCCTTTCACGCCACGTGTAATTTGGGTCAGAATACAACTGGACATGGCTTCATGGCATTTGATTGAGATCGTTGATGAACTTGTTACTGTCGAAGTGCTTAAATTGCCGCGTCTCGATCGCACGAGGCCCATTACGGCGTCAAGTATCATGTCTGTCATAAGTATTTTTAATTTTTCTGTTGAATGTTTGTTTTTTTGTTTCCACTCTGAGGTTGGGACCAGCGTTTCTTTCGCTCCAATAAGCTGGTTAAGGGCTGCTCGTTCACATACTTTGGAGAATGCAGGTATACAGGTAATAGGGACACAGGGCGATTATTGTTTGGTACTCATGATCCCCCTCCTTCAGCGGTGGAATGAAAACGGCTTCTTTGATAAAGAAGAACATCTGTCAAAGTGGAAAGAATACAAGGCATCTTTTATAACGGAATAAAGGCTGATAGTTTCTAAAGAAACTGTTTGGGGCTGCGTCGGTGGGGGTAACGAAATAATTTGGATATATCAACAACCTTGTCGAGTCCAAGCTCCTTATTGGAGGGAAAGTAGTGTACGATCTTGCGTATCTCTGAAGGGGAAACAGGATGGAACTGGAATTCCTCAATTATTAATTAGGAAAGCAGTGGCAGCTGAAGGTGTCAGTCAGGGTATTCCTTTTGAAATCACAAAGGATTTCGCTGTAATCATGGATTTATTTCTCAAGATGTTCTTTTTTTGCAAGAAAAGCTTTCCCTTGACTTGATCTCGGCACATAGGTATCTTTTCCAGTCTTCAAACATTCCTGTACGACGACCAAGTTTGTGTAACATGTTCTTAGTGCCCATTAGCTCCTTAATCTCTTGGTCTGTACTGATCGGCACTGACGATATTTGATCTTCATGGACCGAATTGGTTCTAACCTAACCCTAGCCCATCGTTCATCTAAAAGACATTGGCTGATTCCGAGACGTATCCATCTCAAGGATCCCGTCAATGCCGACTCCGCACCAACCTGACCGGTTAACTCCAGTTCCTTCTTTTCCTCGTGTATGAGTGCTTGCTGAACATAATACGAAATAATCGATATCCGTGTCTCTCGTCTTGGGGACACAGCTCTAAGCTAGCAAAAATACTAATCCCTAATCGGTGTTTGACCACGTTGCTAAAACTTTCCAAACTCACAGACCAGGAACAAACTAGTGTTGGAACTGCAAACTCCGGGATGACGAAAAGTCGCGAAAATTGCAAATCCGCGGAATAGAAAGAACGCTGTAAGATCAAAATAAAAAATTGGAAGATAACAAGCAAAAATCACTTTTAGGAGGAATTAAAGTGTCATTAAAGTGCCACTACGACGAAAATTTTTGTCTCTGGTTTTCACATTTTTTAGCGCCAATCAAGTTAATATGGTTAGAATTGTACTATGTGATAGTTTTTAGGTCGATGGAAGCGAAATACGCCTTGATATAGCTGGCCGAAATTCACGAAAAACCCGTCCGCCATTACTCAGCTCGCAACCGAGAGCCAGTGACTGAACTGAGAAGCGGTTTTACGCATGAGTTGGCCTGTGACGTCATATGCGCACTTTCGCATCGTGTTTCGTGTGTTGTGAGAGATTCGACAGTGGAAATTCTACCCGTTTTATAAGATGTATTCTTCCTCGAATTCTTCTTCCAAATGGCATACAAATTTAGCCACGTTTTTTAGGTCGAGCTGCGCATATGACGTCACTTCCGAAAGGCTCCAACTAGTGCCATTTTTGAATTAAGTAATGGCGGGCGACCAAAAACGAAAAACAAGGTTGAAATAATCATACTTCCCGTGAGTATTTTGCGATTAAACTTGGCATGGTAAGTGTTTCTTACCTCTAGTTTCCAGAAGTGTAAAGAAAAGGCAATGCGAAATTTTGATCATAGTGGCACTTTAAAATACTTAATCAACGAAAGGGCAAGTCTAACAATAGGAACAGTTGCGTATACAAGAATTACTTCAAAATGTTACACGTTATCTATTATTTTTGCTCACCCTACATTTACATGTGTTATCAAAAGTAAATCATAAGAAGAATTCAGCCACATGTTCCCCATCAATTTAACCCTTTCTAACAATAACCAACAACGAAAAACAAGGTTGAAATAATCATACTTCCCGTGCGTATTTTGCGATTAAACTTGGCATGGTAAGTGTTTCTTACTTCTAGTTTCCAGAAGTGTAAAGAAAAGGCAATGCGAAATTTTGATCATAGTGGCACTTTAAAATACTTAATCAACGAAAGGGCAAGTCTAACAATAGGAACAGTTGCGTATACAAGAATTACTTCAAAATGTTACACGTTATCTATTATTTTTGCTCACCCTACATTTACATGTGTTATCAAAAGTAAATCATAAGAAGAATTTAGCCACATGTTCCCCATCAATTTAGCCCTTTCTAACAATATCACTTAAAAAATTAAATACCAAAACCATATCAGAAAAATACCACAGTGACTCAAAGATAACTGCACAGAAAAAAAGATAAAAAAGGTCAAAAGAAAAGGAAAAAGACCATGATAAATAGGAGGAAAAATTAAAAAAAAAGCAACAACCACAACAAAAACAAAAAATAATTTCCCGGGGAGGAGTTACTCGGCCCCCAAGCCAGTTCGAGAGTTACTCCTTGATCGCCTGCTCCAAATCATACTCGGGGAGAAGTTATTCGGCCCCCAAGCCAGATCAAGAATAACTCCTATAGCGTGATTCGAACCCGCGACCTCGATGACCTCACTTGCACTCGTTGCGCGCCCACGATTACCAGTCGACCATCTCGAAACTCATCACTATATTAGTATTAATTGTCGGTGTGAAGAGTTTTCAAATATGGTGGGGTAAGGTGGGGACGTTTGACTGAGAATGCAATGAAGCGTTTCCGGTTAAGAACTAAGGAAATGAAGCGTACAAAGAGCTGATAGAAGCCATATCAACGAGAAAAATTAGCATATGTGGTAATGGCGGTCAAGCTCGTTTACCGGGGCTCTTTCT
This sequence comes from Stylophora pistillata, assembly GCF_964205215.1. NCBI lineage: Eukaryota > Metazoa > Cnidaria > Anthozoa > Scleractinia > Pocilloporidae > Stylophora > Stylophora pistillata. The sequence continues at coordinate 35,548,361 of NC_142522.1, forward strand.
TGAGCTTATGAGACAAGTAGCCACTGGGACAGTCCCAAACCAGGCTAAAGTAATCAAAGTTTGGCAAAATTAAATTAAATTTGAGTAGTAGTTTCTTTCGGAATAAAGAGTGCACCCGTTTGAGGGCTCCTATCGCTGAGGATACTTTAGTCTTGGTTATTTCTTTAACTTGTTTGCGCCAAGTAAGCTGAGCATCTACGGCAACACCCAAGGATTTGGTATGTCGGACCCTCTTGATGATTGATCGTTTACTCTAATTTCATCGTCTTTATTTTGGACAGATAATATCTGCGTTATCGTTAGCTCTGTTTTGGTTACGTTGAAAAAAAGCCTGTTTGCTTTAAGCCAGCAGCTTAAGCACGCTTGTATCGATCCCATGGAACTGATTCATTGGAAGAGATTGTCAGATTTTTAAGGAAATCTATTCTTCTGGTTTTTCTCAGGACGTCACCGATAATCCACAATGGACATCGCTTTTTGAGGATTCTTTTGTTTGAGTGATACCTCGATGCATGTTTGTCGACATAGGTGAGAGACATTTTTTTCCATTCATGCCACGAGTAATTTGGATTAGAATACAAATGCAAATGGCATGGCTCCATGACATTTGATTGAGATCCCTTAAGAACTTGTTACTGTCGAAGTGCTTAAATTGCCGCGTCTCGATCGCACGAGGATCATTACTGTCATAGTAGGCCTTACGTGTCGAAAAAACAAGAGAATGATCACTTATACCAAGGTGGATGACGCCCGATCTTAAAAAACCTTATCTGAGGAGTTTTTCATTCATAAATCAATTAAAGTGTTAGAAACAAGAGTGAAACATGTTGGTTCCCTAATTGACTAGCACAGACCAAAAACATAAAAAAATGATAGTCAGAAAGAAAGAAATATGTGCAATTGCTTCGGGCAACAAATGGCAGTTGACATCGCCAAGTATATATTTTTCTTTGTCTTTGGCGTCAATTTTGGAAGTTACTCTTTCGAACTCGTCAAAAAGATCAGTTAGAGAGTTTGGGGGTCGGTACCAGGTACCGACTTAGAGTGCTGATTTCGACAAATAGACACTCCAAGTCATCGCTGTTTAGATCGTTGCGTATTCGGAAGATTTGTGCGCAAGTAAATACAAACACCACCTCCACTCCCTCCGTTAACTTTACTATCTTTCCTGACAAGTTCGAAGCCAGGCAAGTAGACTTCGTTATTACGCAGTGTGAAGTCTAATTCAGACTCGTTGATTATTAAAATATCAATTCTAGAAGAGGACATAAAAACTCTAAGATCGTCAATATGGGACAGGAGACTAAAATATTAAGAGAGGAAAAAGCTAAACAACGACCAAACATACTAGAATGGAAATTCATTCATTGGTTTGCCAGTCTAACGGCCCTCTATTGTCTTCCACCGCCCTAGTTTTTGCAGGTGCAAACATTGGATGTATCTCTGGATGCACATTCCAGATCTTTCATGGCGATGAAAAAATCGTTAAGAACAGAAAAAAGGTTCCATTTGTTATCGAAAGAGATGAGGATAAATTGACAAAGTCCAGTCGACCATCTTGAAACTCATTACTATATTAGTATTAATCGTCAGTGTGAAGAGTTTACAACTACTGGCTTGGGGGGTAGGGTGAGGACCAACCTCGTTCCCAGGGCCTTTTCTCTTAGTTAGGGAAGGAGTTGGGGGTGGGGCGGGAAAAGGGGGCCTTTTCCCGCCCCACCCCCAGCTAAGGGAAAATGCCCAGGGAACGAGGTTGGGGTGAGGACATTTGTATGGCTGTGAGTACAATGGAACGTGTCTGGTCAAGAATAAAGGAAATGAAGCATACGAAGAACTGGTAGAAGTGATATCCACGAGAAATATTAGACTACGTGGAAATTGCGGACAGCCTCGTTTACTGGGGCTCGGACACATCTTAAAAGTGTGTATCATCGGCACAATGTCACACGCCTGATGCCACGCATTTTTACCCTTACATATTTTAAAGGTACATTTCTTTTACTTTATGTTCACTTTGTGCAAGACGCAGCAATCATTTGTTAAATTAGCATAGGTAATCGCATAAGGCCGCGACTCGGGCAGCATCTCTTAATCTTAGTATCTGACGCACTGGGAGCCACTCCATCTGTTTCAAAGCTCTTGTCATATGATCGAATATCTTAGTGTTAGATCTAATACGTGCGGCAAAGTTTTGCATGTTTTGTTATTTTGTAATGTTTTTCTTTGACGTGTTACACCATACAGATGAACAATAATACAGCCTACTAAAAACAAAAGCGTTTACAATTTTTATCAGAGACTGCTTATCAAGAGCAGCGGCGTTTTCTTAGTTCTTAACTTGGAAGGACAGGTACAGTTTGAAATCATTTACATAGTGTGGTGTATTTAATACATTAACAGTGTGTAAACTCCGGGTTACAACTCACACATGGCAGGAAAATTCAACTAACTCGACCGTACACAACCTTCTAGTCACGTGACGACTCTTCTAGTCCCAGGACTCCACACATAGGATTCTAGGGAACTCATGTTAGAAATGCTTGGGAAATCATTTATCTAGATGTTAAAAGCGACGGTCCAAGAATAAATAC